>NC_056749.1:88849365-88994365 GCF_019279795.1 Protopterus annectens
ACTACTTACTTTGTGTTAATTCTAAAGGACATATTTTCTGGATTTCCTCTAACAATGGGCACTTGCACTCTAAGGCCAACGGAGTTAAATTGTAAATAAAATAAAATGAATATAAATTAATCTACACTGAATGGCACCAGGAATCACTCAAGAGGAGTCTCACCATCAATAACTAACACATCTTAACATCATTAATAGAAAAAGTGATCACCTTTTCTAATCTCAAATCTACATCTAATACAAAGTCATATGAAAGCAATGTGCCCTAGAACCAAACTTTGGGAAAAGACGATTTTCTGATACTGTTACTTAAAGAATACTGCCCAGATCCAAAGACTAATTCCTTCACTGGACCTAGCAAAATGATACAGGTGCTGCTATCATCTGTCCTGGAGTAGTGCCTAACCTTATATCTTCTGTCTCTGACTAGTGCCTAGCTTTATACCTTCTGTCCCGGACTATTGTCTAGCCTTATCCCTTCTGTCCCGGACTAGTGTCTAGCCTTATAACTTCTGTCCTGGACTAGTGCCTAGCCTAATCCCTTCTGTCCCGGACTAGTGACTAGCCTCATACCTTTTGTCCTGGAGTAGTGCCTAGCCTTATCCCTTCTGTCCCGGACTAGTGTCTAGCCTTATACCGTCTGTCCCCGACTAGTGTCTAGCCTTATACCTTCTGTCCTGGAGTAGTGCCTAGCCTTATACCTTCTGTCCTGGAGTAGTGCCTAGCCTTATACCTTCTGTCTCCGACTAGTGACTAGCCTTATACCTTTTGTCCTGGAGTAGTGCCTAGCCTTATCCCTTCTGTCCCGGACTAGTGTCTAGCCTTATCTGTCCTGGACTAGTGTCTAGCCTTATACCTTCTGTCCTGGACTAGTGTCTAGCCTTATACCTTCTGTCCTGGACCAGTATCTAGCCTAATCCCTTCTGTCCCGGACTAGTGACTAGCCTTATACCTTTTGTCCTGGAGTAGTGCCTAGCCTTATACCTTCTGTCCTGGAGTAGTGCTTAGCCTTATAGTTTCTGTCCTACAGTAGTGTCTAGTATAAGTACCTCCTGTCCTGGAGTAGTGCCTAGCCTTATACCTTCTGTCCTACAGTAGTACCTAGCCTTATACCTTCTGTCCTATAGTAGTGCCTATCCTTATACCTCCTGTCCTGGACTAGTGTCTAGCCTTATACCTCCTGTCCTGGACTAGTGTCTAGCCTTATACCTCCTGTCCTGGACTAGTGTCTAGCCTTATACCTCCTGTCCTGGACTAGTGTCTAGCCTTATACCTCCTGTCCTGGACTAGTGTCTAGCCTTATACCTTCTGTCCAGCCTTATACCTTCTGTCCCGGAGTAGTGCCTAGCCTTATACTGTCTGTCCCGGAGTAGTGCCTAGCCTTATACCTCCTGTCCTGGACTAGTGTCTAGCCTTATATCCTCTGTCCTAGAGTAGTGTCTAGCCTTATATCATCTGTCCTGGACTACTGCCTAGCCTTATACCTTCTGTCCCCGACTAGTGCCTAGCCTTATATTGTCTCTCCTAGGGCAGTACCTAGCCTTATACCTTTTGTCCTGGACTAGTGTCTAGCCTTTTATCTTTTGTCCTGGACTAGTGTTTAGCCTTATACCTTTTGTCCTGGACTAGTGTCTATATCTTTTGTCCTGGAGTAGTGCCTAGCCTTATACCTTCTGTTCTGGAGCAGTGCGTAGCCTTATACCTTCTGTCCTGGAGTAGTGCCTAGCCTTATACCTTCTGTCCTGGAGCAGTGCGTAGCCTTATACCTTCAGCTCCTGAAAGGTGCACCAAGAAGGGCTGCAGAGGGTCCAAAATTCTTTTGCGAGACTGCTGAGTAAGAGCCCCTGGTCAAGCCACGTAAATTTCTGTTGCAGGACTGGCACAGAATACCAGGTCTGTATTTAAGATCCTTCTTACCTTCCATGGACTAGATGACATGGGCCCTGCTTAACAGAGAGAGTATCCAATACCAGAGCGGCTAGGACCCTCAAGTTGTCAGAAGACTGCATAAAGCTCTGCAGTCAGCAGCTAGCAAAGAAAACAACATTCAGGAATATCAGCACTCTTCTCCACAGGGTTGTTTTAACAGTCTTCTCTTGAATGCACAGAGAATTTTAATAAAGACTGAGATTAGAGCTACAAATCAGGACATACTGTGGCTGAAGAACACAGAACCAAGACAGGAATGTCAGACTGTGTCATGCTAACTGCCTAACAGCACCTTCCAATGTGGCCGCTTGGCAAGGAAGAGATGAATAAAGGTGATAACATTTATTTTACGTGAGGAAGTCAACAAGTCTTGTAACTTTAGTACAGCTGCAATGGCAACAAAAAGTGTGAACAGGAACATGCATTTTCTTTTCTTAACAGTGTCCCCCCTCCCTTAAGGAGCAGGGAGGGTGGTTGGGAAAATACCAGCTTAACAAACAGTACTATGGAAAATACAGTCTGAAGACACTGTTGATTAATGACAACTTCTCAAAGAATATTAATGAAAAGGTTAAAGACACTGCTTACATAAGGAAACAACTGGTATTTATGTGTGCACCATCTGCATTCAAGCCCATCATAATTAGCAGTGCCCTACTTACTCCGTCATCTAAGAAACTCCATTAACTTACCAATCATATTTACACTGAGATTGTTGTGTTCAGAGTATTTCAGCAATTCTCGTAAAAATGACATCAAGTACCTAAATACACTTCGATGGCTACGAGGCAACTGAGAAATCACCTGAAACAAGGAATTCAGATAAAACAGTTTGTTAATTAAAACTCGGTCATCTCAATGTATTTATAAAATACATTACTCAATAAATTTACTACATAACCAATTTGCAAAATATCTGCTGCAGGTGGCAAGTCAACAGGAGCCACTAGGAAAATGCTGACTAAATACAGAGGTCAAAGAGTAAAGTATTAATGGAACAAATCATCTTTCAATTTATTTTCTGACCAGAAAAAGAGGTGAGGTATATTGCAAGTTCAGAGACATATATGACTATCATAAGCTTTATATTAAAAGCAGAGAGGTGGGAGTGAAAATTCTCACAAAACTATGTATATCAGGATATACTCAAAGCTCGAAAGGCCAGATTAAGGAATATGATTTTCGCGAGATGACAACATAGAAACCTTGATTTCCCGAACATGAAAGTTTTACCAGGGTAAGTAAACACTTGCCCAAAATTGCATGGAAACACACCGTAGTATGTAAAACCCACCTCTGTTGGGGGCTACGCCCCACACCCCCCTTACTATATACACCAACTCCAGGATCACAATACAGTAGGGAAAAGGGCATATCTCTCCCCTTGTTGGGCAAGTGTCACGTTCAGGAAATCAAGGTTTCAATGTTGTTGTCTTGCGAAAATCGTGTTCAGTAATCTGGCCTTTCAAGATTTCAAAGTAGATCCGTATACGACTGGGAGATGCTAGTAAAACTATTCATGTACTGGTGAAGACTGGTTGTGGGACAGAGGATTCTGAAATATTAGAAAGGCTTGATGAAATGGCAATCCAAAGACAACAGTGGCATTTTCCTGGAGATGTACAGGAGCAGATCCATTGATTGGATGTACAGGAGCTGATCCACTGATTTGACAGGTGATGTTTTAGTTGCATTTTAAATGAATGTGAATTCAGAATGGATTTCAGTGACAGTGAGATGTGGTTCCATAGTTTAGTCTGAATATTAAGAATCACCTGTAGTTTCAGATTATTTGGTTAAACTGATTACTGATTTTTCTATACAGCATAAAATTCTATTGGGGGAGTACAGTTATATTACATAATTAAGGGCGCGACAATTTTCTGACTTGGAGCTGAGAAAGAGCTTGGTGATATTCTCTGAGGACGAGGTATTGTGTGTTCTATTGTTATGCTTTACTGTAAATCTGGCTAATTTATTATAATATTGCTCAAGTCTGGACAGCTATGTGACTTGAAGGTTAGTGAAGACTGATGGAGCACAGACAGATGGCAGTAAGAAAGAAGAGGCTGTACATATTCTGGCTAGGTCAGTGAGTTAAGGTTTTTACTTATATAATGTACATAGTACTTTTTTTTTTACACATAGGTGATACTTGGTGGTCAAATTTCAACTGATCATCTGGGATGACACCCAGTAACTTTGGTTGACTTATTGTATCATGAAATTTTAGGCAGGAGATCATGAATAGTGTTATTTTGCTAAAGACGTGTTTTGAGATAAAGAGCAGAAATTTTGTTTTTTTAGGGTTTAAAAGTAGTTGTGAATTATAAGGATTGTTGCACAAGATCCTGGAGTTTAAAGAGTTTTGGCACAGCAGTCATTATCTTATTGAACCAGGGTAACCTTTTTTGTAGCAGCGTAGCAATCTTGGATGAATATGTTGAAAAGTACAGGGCCAAGTATAGATCCTAGTGGGGCACCAATACTTACTCGCAAGAAGGTGGAGAAATCATTTTTCCATTTCACTGCTTGGGCTCTGTTTGAGAGGTAGCTGTGGAACCATTGCAGTGAAGAGTTGGTGAGCCTTAAGGATGAAAACTTATGTAAGAGGCTCCGGTGGGAGACCGTATCAAAAGCGTCATGAATGGAGACTAGGCTACTGGCATTTCTATGGGCGCTGACAGTATTAACAAAATTCAACAAAGCAATACTTGGAACTCTGAAGAAGACAGAATCAGGTTATCTATGAGACAGTTAAGTAATGTATAAAATCATTCTTCTGATATTTTTGATCAGGGGATAAAATGGCAATTAGCATAGTTTGAAAGATCTGTATTGATTCTACCCCTGTGTACTAAAATAATGAAGGATTCTTTCTGTATTGCGAGGACTTTATTTTCAGATATAAATCAATTTACCTGAACTGGATATGCAGTAGCCATTGCTTTTATTTTAAGTTATTTGCCAGGTAGATTATCAGGGGCATTTTATGGTATCTGTGGGAAGTGGTTGAAGAATAAACATTGAAAGAAGTTATTTGATTGAGTAGGGACATCAAGAACTGTTTTAACTGCCTGGATGTTTAATGACTGTAGTGCGTATAAAGTGGGTATTGAATTGGTTAGGTATTTTATTTCTGCGTAAACTGCAAAGCTTGTCCAGGATTTGACAGTTTGACTGAGGCCCAGAAAAGTTTTGGATTACTAGTGTGTATATTTTGTTTGGTTCATAAGTTGGTACTAGGCTATTGGCCCTAGGGCCTATAAAAGCCTAGCCATAACAATTCCCTGGATATTTCTTCCCACAATATTTACTTCTCTGGACCCCTGTCTAGCAGGGCGACTGACATGATCCCCGGGGTGAATTTCCTATCTCCCATCCAATCATCAAGGTTCCTTTTGAAGAGGGCCAGGGAGGCGCTCTGGTTGACATGTATGGGCAGTCTATTCCAGAGTACGGGGAGTCACTGGGTCAGGAACCTATCCCACCAGCATGTTTTGTTCATTGTGATGATAAGGATTAGATCCCTGGAGCGTGTGGCTCTGAGGGATTGGGATTTCTTTAAGTGGAGCATGTCCAAAAGCTCAGGGTTTGACATGTCCTTGTATGTTAAGCAGAGATCGCCTCTGAGTAGACGATATGCCACAGAGTATAGCTGGAGTTGTTTTAGACGGTCAGCATACGGCATCTGCTTTAGCCTGTGATTCTTTTAGTGAGGTATTTCTGTGGCCTTTCCAGCTGTTGCAGATGTCTTGTGAGGTACTTACCAAATGGGGCATTATACTCTATAATGGGTCTAATGAGGGATGAGTACAGTGGGAGAATGAACTCCTTTTTTCTGGATTTAAAGCCCTTAGTGATGAGGTGGGCCACATAAAAGGATTTCCTGACTGTAGTGGCGATATGGTTATCGAAAGTGAGACCACTGTCCACCTGTGTCCCTATGTTTCTCATCACACACCTATGTGGTAATTCATGGGTACATGTTTTTTTCCAAGGGGGTTAACTATACATTTCTTGGCATTGAGCTTGAGCCCATGGCTCTAGCACCAGGCATCTGTTTCTGTAAGGCCCTTTTGTAGAATATCCACATCATTTGGGGATTCAATAATGGCTCCCAGTTTGCAGTCATCTGCGAACTTTGTTAGCCAGAGTCCCTTAGTGTTGGCCTGTACTTCAGAGAAGTAGATGCCAAACAAGAGTGGTCCCAGGACTAAACCCTGAGGTACTCCACTTGTCTGGAGCTGGATTTGGAGTCGGCTACTTTTACAGTCTGGGTTCTGTCAGTAAGCCAATTCTCAACCCATCGAGTGACATTGGGATTTATGCCCAGCTTAGTAAGTTTATCTATGACTCCAGAGTGGGAGATGGTGTCAAAGGCCTTAGCGAGGTCCAGAAAGGCTGTGTGGATTGCCTTACCCTCGTCCACAGCTCTGGAGACTGATATGAAGAAGTCAATCAGATTCAGGAGACAAGATCTGCCCTTCACAAACCCAAACTAGGTGGGGTCCAGTGCTTGAAGGTTTCCATTGTCTTTGTTTATAAGTTCCATAATAATAGTTTCATAGTTTAGTACTAGGCTATCTGCCCTGGGGCATTTGTAAGCCTAGCCATAGTGATGTGGCTTTTGCCACCCCATGAAATGGTACAAAAATGTACAGAATAAATTTAGAATACTGTGCCTCTGTCTAGTAGTGACACAATGAAGGTCCCCTTATATAATAGAATTAGTTTACTGTGCCCCTGTCTAGCAGTGACACAGATGTGACCCCTGGGGTAAACTTACGATCTCTCATCCACTCATCAAGACTTCTCTTGAAGAGAGTCAGTGAGGGGCTATGCCTAATATGAACTGGGATCTTGTTCCAAAGCATGGGAAGCCTCTGGGTCATGAATCTATCCCTCCAGCATGTCCTATTCATACTTGTGCCGAGGTTTAAGTCTAGCTCTCGTGGTCCTGATGGATTTGGATTTTTTGAGGTGGAGCATGTCCATCAGATCCTGATTGGACATGGCCTTGTACGTCAGGCAGAGATCACCTCTGAGCAGGCGGTATGCTACTGAATAGAGCTGAAGTTTCTTTAGTCTGGCAGAATAAGACATATGTTGGAGACCCTTGATCCTCTTGGGGAGGTACTTTTGTGGTCTCTCCAGCTGTTGCAAATGCCGGGTGAGGTACATACCAAATGGGGCATTGTACTCAGTCATGGGTCTGATGAGGGAGGAGTATAGGGGCACAATGACATCCTTGGATCTGGATGTGAATCCCTTCATGATGAGGTGTGCAAGGTAGAATGTTTTTCTAACCACTTTGGCAACGTCATGGCTCCCAGTTAGCTTGCTACAGATCCCCCACCATGCCCCACGATTCTCACTACACCTTTCTAAACATACAGGAAAATATTAAGATACAACCAAACACCCTAATACTGGGCCTTCCATGCCCTTGCAGATCAGGCTTGTCAGACTGATGGGACGGTAGTTCCTGGGATCCAAGCCGGATTACCCCTTGTGGAGTGGGATAACTTTAGCTGTGCACCACTCAGTAGGCATGAAGCCTGAGGTGAGGCTATGATTAAACATGACACTTAGGTGAGGTGCCAGTTCATTTTGTAGTTCATGTAGTACACAGCCTGGGATGTCATCTGGTCCCATGGATGCTGTATTCTTAGCTTTGGAGAGTGCAGTTTCTACCTGTGTGGCCATGATTACCGGAATTTGGCAATCTTTTGGTATTAAGATGGGCCCTTTAGGGGGTGAGAGGGGGGTGAAGTTGGCACTAAATCGATCTGCCAGGATATTGGTAATATCCTTGGGATCAGTATATTTAATGCCATTCTGTTGTGGCTCAGAGCAGATCTGAGCATTGCCATTTAGATTCTTGACATAACTATAGAATGCCTTGTAGTTGTCTTTATAATCTTTGGCAATTTTATTTTCGTAACTAGCTTTTCAGGATTTTATGAGGGATCTCAGCTTCTCTGTGAGGCTGGTGAGGGAGTTTTTTGCATCCTGGGATTTTCCTCTTTTTTGCAACAGTTTCTTCCTTCTGTTGTATAGTTTGTTTATAGCAGGGGACCACCAGATTGGCTTCCTTTTTTTGGAGAAAAGCATCTTGGTTCTATTTGGGATGGCATGATTCATGCACGAGTGGATGTGCTCGTACAATGCCTTAGTGTAGGATTCTGCAGTCGAACTTTCAGATCCCGTCTGCATGGGTGTCAAAGTTTGTCACTTCTGACTTCAGTAGCATGAAGTTGGTTTTGGAGAAGTTTTTTTAAGGAGGTTTCCTTACTGGGGGGTGGGTTGGGATGTGCATGTCAAGGGTGATTTGCTTATGGTCAGACCTGGCCAATGAGGGGGTGACCACTGGTGTGGAGCATCTGTCTCCCATGTTGGTAATGACCAGGTCTAGGATATTGGAGCCCCTGTTGGGACAATGGATTAGTTGATCAAGGTTGTTGGAATTTATGAATTCCAAGAACCGTTGGGAAAAGGTGTTGGTACCAGAGTACTTTTCCCAGTTAATGGCAGGGTAGTTGAAATCATCCAGTATTAGGGTGTTTGGTTGTATCTTAATATTTTTCTGTATGTTTAGAAAGGTGTAGTGAGAATCGTGGGGCATAGTGGGGGATCTGTTGCAAGCTACAATTTGGATTGCAGTCTTACCTAATGTTAGTTGCACCTGGAGAATTTCAGATGCATTGTGTTGGGCAACTAGCCTGGAGGTGTGAATATCCTAGGTGAATATGGACACTCTTCCACTTTTAGTGTTTCGGTCTTGGCTTTGTGGCCGAAAAGTGTGGTAAGAGTTGTAGCCTGGTATTGCAGGGGTGCTCTCTGGAGCCTTGAACCAGGTCTTAGCTACTGCACATATATTGATGTTCTCCATTTTTAGGAGTGCCTCGAGAGAGTGCATTTTGAGGTTTAGACTTCTAGCATTGAGTGGCATTACCTTCAGATTTTGCATGCTTGTATCTGTTACGGTGGTTGAGTAATAGGGCTTATCATCTTGGAGGATGATTTGTTTTGTTAGGCTTTTTAGTTGTCTATATGTCAGTAAAGCATGAGCTGTTTTGTTTTTGTTCAGTCTTTCCATGTTTTGTCTCTCTGTTTCATGAGTTGCTTAGACACGAAGGACAGCCATGGGACAGGGATGGCTTGGACTATTATTCTTGGTGGGGGGGGTGTTTAGAACACCTAGGAAGATTTTCTTGAGCTCGGAGACAGCACCATCTATGAGGAGAGTATTTAGTGACTCCTAGTTAAGGACATGTTGCATATTAATAAAGGTGTCTTTATGGAAAGTAGTACATTTTCTTACCAGGTTGTAATGATGCATTTTCAGGAGATTGCTTTGGTTACTTATGGCGTAGACTGGTACACAATCACTTAAGCTGTCTGACAGAGTTCCATGGGATGATATTTTACTTGGAGAGGATGTTAGGATTCAATAAAAGGTTGATTGGCTGTGGCTTTGTTATATCTAGCTGGTGTGGTTATAAGCTGGATGAACTTGTACAGATGTATATTACTGGACACATTTTCAGACTGTATGGTTTTGCCAATCTGCATTATCACCACCCAATATTATGGTTTTGTGAGGGATTTTTGGGGGGTCCAGAATTGAATATCTTCCAGTGCTTTAGCATGGTTACCTCTGTGTGTGTGTGTGTGTGTGTGTGTGTGTGTGTGTGTGTGTGTGTGTGTGTGTGAATAGATAGATAGTGATCGTCTTGTGACTATTTAGTTTGAGCATTTTTAGTAGGATTTCTGAGATGGAGAAAATTGGCAGGATGTGGGGGAAAAGGGTATTTTTGTAGACAAGATTTCTGTAAGTTCAGTTGAAACTAACTCTAGACTAAGGACTTTCTTGACCTATCTCAGTCTCTTGACAATTGGAAAAAAGAATCTTCAAATATAAGATAATTGTCCAAGTATGGAAATATGTGAATGCATTGAAATCTGCAGTAAGCAAGTACTAGAGCCAAACACTTTGTAAATACCCTTGGTTGCAGTAGACAGACCAAAGGGTAAGACACAGAACTGAAAATGTTAGCCAGATACAGAAGCTCTTAAAAAGAAAAAAGTAAGGATTCCTTGCCAGTAGGAATGTGATGGTAAGCATCTTTCACATTTCAAATGTTACCACTGAACTCTGCAGGAGGAATAAGAGGTAACAAGGTCTGGAGGAATAGCATTTTGAACTTTTGAGCACTTGACATAAAACTTGAGAAAAAGGTCTAAAACCAGTCTCCAAATTTCATCTTTCCCTGGCACCAGAAAGATCCTTGAATCAAAACCTTCACCCATCTGATCTGGGGTACTAATTCTATAACCATCCGACACAACATGTGATCCAAAACTGAATGCAAAAGGAATGCTTGGCTTGCAGTATGAAAAGAAGGGAGGGACTCTCACTGCATCTGTACACCTGACAGATGATTTTCAGAGCCCTGTTTGTCAGAGATAATATTATATCACTGAGGAAGATGCAGACCTAGACCAAGGGACAGACTGCCGGTGTGGAATGGGGGTATAGTCTTTACACTGTCCTTGGTTCTGAGAGGCTTTATGTTTCTTTTTAGAGCTTCCTAGCCATTGCTTTTTCAAATCAAATTTGTTAGCACCTTGCTGCTTAAATTGCTTTTTAAAAGGGTTCCGAGTTAGAAAGCTTTTACTGAACTTGGAAAATGGGGGGTAAAAAATGTAGGTACCCCCTGAATCAATTTCCCTCTTTCATCAAATCTTTTAAGCACCTCAGCAGTAGAAGGGCCAAACAGATCATGTTGACTAGAAGAGAATTTAAAATCTCAGTCTTAGCATCTTGTATGTTTTCATAATGCAACAAAGCAAATCTTCTCATAATTGGCCCAATAGCATCAGCTCTGGATACAGTATCAGCAGAATCAGGGAAGTATTTGTTTCCTTGAGAAGCAGATGCAGTTAAGAAATTCAATAAGCTTTTATCCTCTGAAGAGGGAAGACCAGCAGTTAACTTACACATCCTCTCATAAGAGATCAGTAAAAATTTCAACGTGTGAGCCTGGGCACCCATGATTCTTAAAGTTACAGCAGCAGAAAATAAACCTTCTTTCTAAGCAAATCACGGTGGGTTTGGCATAATGGTTAAAGTCTTTACCTCACAGACAGAAGATACAGGATTTGATTCTGACCTCGAGTTATTAGCTAGACTTACAATGGTCCTTCAAAGCAGTTAGTCTAGTATTCACCTATTATGAACCTATCAGAAGCTTCAGCATCCTTGTCAGAGAGGATTGTGTCAGCAGTAATCCATTTAGCTGTAAAACTTTTTAGTTAAGGAGAGAAGTGTAGGATATGCTTTAGAATTAGAAAACAGATATTTGCTAGTCTGAGGTACTCTGTATAACTTAATAGACTTTTTAGGAGCAGAAGGTTTACTATCAGGCATGTTGCAAGTTGTCACAAAAGGAAATATTGTCAGGCTAGCTATCTGGAATTGTGCAAATAATTATATGCCATTTGTGAATATTAATATGATTTATATTGAAGTGTGACAGAGAGAGATACTATCGGCTCAGCTGTCTGGAATTTTGTAAATTACTATATTTCAGTTGTGAATGTCAACATGATTCATATGCTTGTGTTACAAATGTATTAGAACTGTATGTTATGTGTATACCAAACTGCTGGTACAGAAGTGTGTGTGAAAAAAGTTTGTACAGTATCCATAGTGTACCCTACTGGAAAAGAACGGAAATGTATATAAACTATTGTAATTGTGTAAATATATATATGTTCTAACAGTGGAAATTGGCACATAGAAGGTTAGCTTGAAAAACTTCAGTAAAATAGTTGAAATTAAATTGTTTTATAACTGCACCATAAAAGAGATGGTTTCAGTGCAGCAAGGAGACAGGATGTCTAAATCTAGGAAGCTTCTGCATTGTTTTGTCAGTGTTTTATTGTTTTATGTCTTCCAGTAGTTGCAAACATCCGAAGGCTATGTATTTTCACAGGGAGATGCTAAATGCTAACAGTTTTTAGCAATGGTTGTTGAGCCTGGGAACTGAAGTCAGGCGATAACAAGTGATGTCATGCCACATGTATCCCACCAGTAATATTTGATATTAATTTAAAAACTCTCTCAGAGAGTGACTGGGCATTTTATATTTTGTCTTTTGACCTGGCAACATCCTCTGGAAACATCCATTCATCACATCTGTCTTGCCTTGCTGTAAGTAAGCTAACTAGGGTACAGTAAATTCTTTTAGATATAGTTAGGAATATAGTAAAGATTTGTTTAGATGTTTTCTGTATTCATCTGAGGGTCTACTTTAGTTTAGCGTACGATTAGGTGATCGAACGCTATTAATTCGAAACTAAATGTCAAACCGGCAAAATGGCGAACGGCTGGAACAGCAAATTTTTCCCAGGAAGTTACTGTGATGACTTACTGAGTACTTTCTTGTTCTTTTATTATTTATTATTACATATATTTAAACCTATATTTGGGGCTGATATTTGTGAGACATATTTAAGCTCTGAGGGTACTTGCATATTTATTTGGTACCACTGTCCTAATAGCTTTGCTCTTGGTCAGACAACCATTTGGATTAATAGTAACATTACACAATATGATTAGACACCCTTTGTTAGAGGCCTTAAAGTAGCTGATAAGGGGTTCTGGTGGCAGTGATAACTACCTTACAGTCTGGCAGGAAGGGGGCATAGCTAGTAAACCTGTGCCAGCCTTTCCCAGGGGTGTGTGTGTGTGTGTGTGTGTGTGTGTGTAAAACAAATCTCCAAGAGTGTATGTGTCAGCTACTTGGGCAGGGACACGAAGCACTGGCTGGACAGAGTGTGTTGGAGGACTGGGCTTGGAACCCTGGCAAAGAACTCAATTCTATAGCTCTGCCAGTGGGGAGTCTTTTGGGGGATCTGGAGAAAGAGGGAGAAACCAGCCCCAGAATGACTGTGGTCTCTGTGTGCTCTTAAGGGAAATTGCACTTTACTGTGTGTGTACTTGTCATTCTCCCAGTGTGCATGTCCCCCCACTGTTGCCAATGGTGAGGATTGAGGCTCCTTGATTACTGGGCCAGTGCTGGGGCATCACACAAGCAACTGAGAAAACATCCTCTAAAGATGATAAAACAGGAGGGATAGCTCTGTCGGCTGTGGATTATGCAGTTATAACAAACCATGATACTTTTGCTGGGAAACACGGACTTCATTCTGTTTCCACTGAAAGAAATCTTTTGTTTTAGCTAATGTCTTAGACTTAGACAGCTCTTTAGGAAGGTAACCTGAAGTAACACTTTCCTTAGAATCAGAATCATCAGCCACTTAACACCCCTTACTGACTGTTCTTCTGAATGGAAACAGCGTCAGAATAGCAGGGAAATCTTCCTCTATTTGTAGTCAGTGAAGAAACAGAATTTAGAAAATTAAAAACAGACAGTAATCCCCTAGCAAACCCCAGAATGTCATCCCTGCCCATAATTAAACAGAAGGAACACACTTCATTTTTTGTTTCATTTTCTTGAGAGACTCCATGGCCTGGGCACTGTACCAGGAATCAGGCATCCTAACGAGAATATGTGGTAAAGCTTCACCTGCTCCTTTCCCTGAGACTGACCACAGGACAACTCTACAGCTGCACAGGATGCATTTAACTCCTGGTTCTTAATGGCTTCTCAAGAAGCTACACCAGTGGGCCCAAGAGACGTTAATTAATGGTCTGAGGAACCAAGAATGGTCACAGCAGAGCCATCCACTGGTGGCTAAGGCAGTGAGGGAGCCAGCCTGACACACAAAGACTCCTGAGAAATTTTCTTTTTCTTCTGGATGACAGAAAAAAGTACAGTTGTGTAAAATCTTACCATAATGGTAGATGTCCTTCTTTTCACTGTTGCAGTTTTTATTACATTAGGGATCCCCTGCCAAGGGCGGCCCAATGCCCGGCCAGTATACCAAAGCCTTTAAGTTGCTTTAAGGTAAGCCATTCATCACACGTATGCTCATCGTGTAGCTTAGGGCATAAAGGTGACATCTGGATGTACCATCCTCACAACTGAGAGCCCCAGTAGGAAAGCCAGTCCAATGAAAAGAGATGCAATCAGTACATCCAGAAGAGAAATGGACCAGGGAGCAGTGGGAGGGAAATGAATACTGCAACAGTGAAGGGAAGGACATCTATCGTAATGGTTAAGATTTTACGCAACTGTACTATGTCTTTTTCCATATCACTGCTGCAGTATTCACTATATTAGAGAGACCGCCAAAGCTCAGAAAGAAACTTGGGAGGAGGAAGGATCAGCGGAGCCATCTAGGAAGCCATGAAAGATGGACTTAGCAAAACCAAACCAGCTCTTGTTCTGGAGATTCCATCCAACTTGTAGTGCTTGGTAAATTTATGCACAGAAGTCCAGGTAGCTGCCTCAAGAATAGAGCTGGTATCCAAACCAATGAAAAAAGCACCAGAAGAAGCCAGATTTCTAGTAGAATGAGCCTTAACAGGAAAAGGAAGGCT
This sequence comes from Protopterus annectens, assembly GCF_019279795.1. Lineage (NCBI taxonomy): Eukaryota > Metazoa > Chordata > Ceratodontiformes > Protopteridae > Protopterus > Protopterus annectens. Next base: position 88,863,812 of record NC_056749.1, read on the forward strand.
CTTACCATGAAAATGACAACAACAGGAAATAAATTTAGAGATCCAAAAATAAATTGTTTGCTTGGATACAGCTAATCCTAGGGATCTAGGATGAAAAAAACAGAGCTGATAAAATTTCCTAATAGTCTTAGCCTTATCCAAATAAAATATGAGTTGTCTATGCACATCCAATGTGTGCAGCACCCTCTCACTGGCAGGTTGCAGAGAGGGGAATAAAGTAGGCAAATATACAGACTGATTAAGGGACAACTCATTAACCACTTTGGGCATAAAAGAAGGATTAGTACACGCAAGGGCATCCTGTCCTTATGAAACACTAAAAAGGGAGGACAAGCCATAAGGGCTTAAAGCTCAGACACCCATCTAGCAGAAGTAAGGGCCAACAAAAGTACATTCTTCCAAGAGCAATGTTGCAAGGAAGCTGAAGCAGCAGGTTCAAAAGGAGCCCAAGTCAATTTTTCCAAAACAAAATTAAGATCCCAGGGAGGAGGAAAAGGCTTCCTGGGAGGCCTAATATGAAGGGCACCTTTAATAAATTATTTAGCTTCAAATGTAGAAGCCAGAGGAGGAGGAGGAAAAAGGCAGGCAAGCAGAGATAGCCAATAAGTGGGCCTTAACAGAAGAATAGGCCAACCCAGCACTGAGCAAGTCACACAAATGGGAGATACCAAAGGAACATCCACAGAAAGTGGATCCAGGTTACAAGAAAGACACCAAACAGAAAACCTCTTCCATTTGGATAAGTAGGATTTCCTAGTACTGGGTTTCCTAGCCTCCTGCAGGACCCTAAGCACGTCCTCAGAAAAAAGATGTCTATGTGGAATCAAAATCCTATCACCCATAATGTCAGATGAAGAGTGGACAGATGGGGATGGATGAGAGATCCCTTGTGTTGTATGAGTGGGTCCACCCTGTGAGGTAACTTGTGATGACTGCCCTTGGCTAAATGCAGAAGAGGGAAACAATGCTGTCTCGGCCAAAAGGGACTCACCAACAAGATTTTTTGAGAATCCTGTTTTATTTTGAACAGGACTTTTGGAATGAGGGGAAGGGGAGGGAATACATAAAGAAACATCCCCTTCCAAGAAAAAGAGAGGGTGTCCACCTTCAAACCAGAAAACCTGAGACTGTGGCACAAAAGAGAGGAAGCTGTCTGTACAGAGAGGAGGCAAACAGATCTATTGAGAAGTACACCTCTGGTGGACAATGTCCACAAACACATCCCTGTGCAGCATCTGTTCATGGTAAGGACCTGCTCAGAGTGTCTGCTACAATGTTGTGACCCGAGGGAATGTAAACTGCCTGAACAGTCACTTGATACTGGACAGCAAGATCCCATACCAGGAGATCCAACCGGCAAATAAGATGAGATCTTGTTTGTTTACATGCCACATCAATGTGGTATTGTCTGTAAATACCTTAAGAGGTCCTGGGGAGAAGAGAGGATGAAAAGACTGAAGCACCAAGCAGAAGAGCTCTCATCTCTTTTACATTGATGTGTTCTTTCTGTTGAAGAGACGACCACACCCCTTGCACCTTTAGGGAGCCAAAGGCTGCCCCTCATCCCATGTCTGAAGCATCTATGAACAGTTTTTGAGACAGAAGAGGGGAATGAAAGGGGAGCCTTGTGTTTTTAGACAATTGCTGAATCCAACAATGAAGTTCCTTCTTTAGGCAAGGTAGAAGAGGAACTACAATGTCTACGGGATGCACAAGTTGAAGCCAAACTGACGTCAGAAACCAATGAAACTTTCTCATCTGGAGGTTGGTCAGAGTGACCATAGGGATTGGTGGATGGCATGAATCGCAGAGTTCTCAAACTCCCTGGCTGTGATAGAAGCCAGAGAAAGAAGAGTTTGAAAGAAGGAAATGAGGGTCAAGATCTTGGGAGGAGGCAGAGATGCCAGCATAGGGACCACCTGAATCCTGCACCCCAGGAAAAACATGATCCTGAGAAGGGGTCAGAAAAGACTTTTTGAAGGTTATTGTGAACCCCAGGCTTTGCAGAAGGGAAATGGCAAAATGAAGATGTAACAGGATCTCTTGAGAGGTTGCCTGAAATAAGAGTCCATCCAAGTAACGAAATACTTGGATCCCCTGAATCCTGCAAAAAGAATTCACAGGAGGTAGGCATTTGGTGAATACCCTTGGGGCAGTAGAGAGGCCAAAGGGCAAATCAGGGAACTGAAAATGCCAGGAAGCAACATAAAAATGTAACAAATTCCTGAAAAGAATATGCATAAGGATATGGAGATAAGCATCCTTGAGATCCAGAGAAACCATAAATTCCTGAGGAAGCAGGGAACAAAGTCTGAAGAGATAACATTGAAAAGGAAGAAACCTTCAGAAAACTATTTAGATGAGAAAGATCCAGAATGGGTCTTCAAGTGCCGTCTTTCCTGGGGACCAAAAACATTCTGGAATAAAACCCCTTCCCCCTTTGAGTAGCTGGAACCTCTTGAACAGTTCCTCACAGTCAAAAGATCCTGAAGCACCTCTGGAAAAATAGCTCAGCTCTTCTTGAGGTGGCTGAGGAATGTCCATGAAGTGGGGAAAAGAGATTTCCAGACCATAAAATACCATGATGGAAAGAACCCAAAAATACTGGGTTATGCTTAACAAAACAGGAACAGACACAGAAATATGAAGAGAAAGAGAAATATGGCTGTGAAGAATCAGTTAGTCAGGCAGCAACTGGTTTATCAGGAAATGAAGGCTTCTGAGTAGGAGAGGTCTAAGTAGACTTACAGGGAGCAACCCTCCTACCTCCCTTCTTGCCTTTAGGAGGACAAGACTGCCTTCTAACAAAAGCTGGCTTAGTAGGACAGCTTCTCTGAAACACAGGCACCAGTGTAACAAAAACATGTTTCAGATCCTGTAACTCCTTGCCTTTCTCCTGCAGGGACTTGAAAAAATCAGCTGCAACAGTACCAAGCAAACATTTATTGTCCAGAGGAGCATCTATTAACTTAGCCTTAATATTATCAGGCAGAGGTTGAAGCCAAAGCCAGGAATATCTCCTCAGCACAGTGCTCGAAGCAGCAGCCCTAGAAGAAGCATCTGCTGTATCAAAACTACATTTAATGGAATGGCAAGATACCTGGGAAGAAGTTCCTAACAGAGACAAAGACCCTCAGAATCAGGAAGATCAGAAATAACCTAACAAGCCTGAGAAAGGGCAGCCAAAACATATCTCATTATATAAATCCGGTAATTAACAGCCCAAAAGGCTAGGGTGGCTGAAGTATAATCCTTTTTCCCAGCCTTTCCATAGTCCTGCTGTCCTTATCAGAAGGAAGAAGCTTAGTCAGAGGCAGTAATTTGGAAGCTTATCAGAACCGACAAAGACCACCGAAAGATCAGCAGATGGACACTTGTAAAGGAATTTGCAGTCATCAGGCACTTTGTAAACCTGGTCTGGTTTCTTATAAGCAAGGGGCTGAGAGGCTGAAAGTTGAGAAGCAGAAGAGAAAGAAACCAACAAAGCAGCCAAAACAGAAGGAAAAGCGGAGTGTCTAGAAGACTCCATCTGAAGGAGCTCATAATATCTCATCTGCACTTCAGACACTTGGAAATAATCCCATTTAAAGAACTCCCATCATCTTAGCAATGGTATCCCCAAAGGAAATCTCCTCAAAAGGGGATAAAGGACTAGCAGATGACTCTTCCTCAGAGCCATACTCCAGAGGGATAGGAATCTGGGTAGAATAGGCCAAGGATTCCTCATCCGAATCCTCATCTTCCTCAAAGGAATCCTGACTCCTAGACATCTTGAGAAGGGAAGATGACAAAGGAGGAGGCGGGACCCCCGAGGAGGCTTCAAGGCCATACGAGCATTGAACAACCCCCTGTGTAAAATTCGACCATTCACTTTGAGGGTCCTTGGGAGTAGAAGCAATATGTGTCATCTTCTGCTTCTTTTTTAAAGGGACATCCACCTTATGAAAGGCTTTGATGCTAGCCTACACTCATTAATTGGAGTCAGGACTTCCTCCCTGAGCAGTATCTGAGGAACCCCTAGGTCCTTCGGTGAAAATCAGCCTCAGTCCCCCCTTAGCATCCAAAGCAGGTGTCTGCAAGGCCTCAGGGGATGTGACAGAAACTGGATCCATGCCTGCCTCTGAACTGGTCGCAGCAGAGGAATCCAGCCCAAAAACCAGACAATCGTCCAGGCTTTCACAAGCCAAAAGAGAGATGTTTGGTGGAGGAGACAGAGCCAAAAAAGCTGACCTGACATATTTTGGCCTTCTTCGAAGACGGCTGACCCTCAAGCTGAGAAGTACACTCCATGGTGTCTTTCACTAAGAGCTTTAGATGCTGGTTCTCTAGATAAATGGTAAGAGAGGAAAGATGACTACATGAGGTATTTGAAACAAAAGCCTGACAAATGGTACTGGACATATGGTTGTGAGAAGCTCCTAAACAAAACAAGCACTGCTTGTGATGGTGTTTATGTGGAATCTGTCTTCCACACTAGCATGTACCCTTTCTGGATGACATGAAAACCCACAACAACACACATGATAAAAGCAGAAAGAATATATCAAAACACCCCAGCAGGGCTCTTATCTGAATAGATAAGTAACTAGCAATGACTCTGGCGATCAGACCGATGATCAAAAGACAGCGATCAGTTTGGTGGCAATGAAGTTCTGAGGATGGCATGTTTGGACATTACCTTACGCTCTACACTATGAGAGAAGCATATGTGTGACGTACGGCGTTACCTTAAAACAACTTAAAGGCTTTGGTATACTGGCCGGTCATCGGGGTTTAATGTAATGAATACTGCAAAAGTGATACGGAAGGACATCTGAGCATACCAGTAAATGTAACATGGTTTGGTTGAAAGATTTGTTAAACCTTCTGAAAGAAAAAAATATTCTGATGTAAAAAAAATAAAAAAATAAATAAAAACAAAAAAAGACATGAAAGTCACCAGAAGTACAATGATCTGCCCCTAACACACTAATTCTGTACAAATATGTAGAAAATAAGTATCCCTGTCAATATACGTGGTATTTTACAGACTGCTGAGACGCGACTTGTATCTGGCATACAGTGCATCCCCCTGATGGATTTACTGCACAGCTGCTAGTCAAAATTATTCTGTGTAGGGATCTAGACCTATTCTGTGACATCAACAGAATGGTTTGGAGGGACAGGTATATTTCACAGAGGATATCACTGCTATGGAGCACACTGCCCATCCACAACAAGTTCATCCCTGTCCATTTTCAAGCACAACTTAGATCTAATGATAGGAAATAGAAAATTTACCCCAGGACAGCCACCTGTACTACTAATGGACAGAGGCAGCTCCTAAATGCTTTATCCCATGCATGGGTACCCTCAAATTATCTATGGTGTGACCCCAGTTATTATCATTAGGGGTAATATACAATTATCAACCATGGAATGGGTAAGGTAAATTTATAACCAGATGTGATAGGTTATTTTCAAGCCCAAAAGGGAAACTGGCTAGGCTTAAAATGACCCACAATGGCAGTTTGCCTAGTACTTACCCATGAACCTAAAAAAACATTTTTTACACAGATTTTTCACACAAGCATTCAAATAATGGTACTCCCTTATAAGACACGACAGTCTAAAAAATACTCCTACCATAAAAATTCATTCACAGAAAAAAAAAACAAGTTTTCGTCAAAAAAGTGAAATTGTGGAAGGTTTTCCCCTGCAGGGTACTTATCTACCCCTTCTTGAAAGATTATATGCAGACCGTCAGTTCCACAAAGCCTGCAGACGAAGCGCACTTCTGCAACAAGAAAGCTTTGACGCTTTTGGCATGCATACAACTCCTTTATAATGTTTTGATTGAGGTCCAACCAGTTAAGGCTTGCCCTGAAGCTTTGAAAGCTGAACTATGTTCATATCCTTCACAGGATACACCCCAAGCAACTTAAGCTACTACAACAGTGATCTAATGCTAGATATGAAAAGGAATGGCTTCAGGAGTATGGCTATTATGCTTACACATGCGAACAGACGGCAAGGAGCTTATAAAAGCAAACCCACATCATCACCATCTCAACACACCCAAGGTGAAAGGCATCAATGTACGTCAAACATCATGCAGAGCAGAAGTGCACAATGGAACTATCATGCAGAACAGAGGTGCAAGACGGAATCATCATGCAGAAGAGAAGTGCACGACTGAACCATCATGTAGAACATAAGTGCACAAAGGAACCTCATGCAGAACAGAAGTGCACAACAGAGCCATCATCAGAAGTACTGCAGCACAACCCCAGTAAACAAAGCCTACAGTAAGCTGACTGGGAGTTCCAACAGAAGATGCTTACTGCCAGTAACACCTTCTCCACCCTACAATGTTGGGTTATGAAGGGCTTCCCTTTCAAATATTCTTCACTATACTGTGGAAATCCCATGGTCTTTTTAAAACAAGACAAAACACTGGCGATCTTGCAGCTTTAGACATGCAGATGAATGGTGACATATCTCACAGGGGGAGTGGTGTGCTAACAGCTATATACTTAGCAAAGCTGAAATGGTCTTGCATCAGCCAGTAGGCTTCTACTGTCATATGATGACCCAGAAAACACAATCATCAATGAGGACATGTACCTCAGGGAAGGGACGAGGGGGTAATGGAGCTTTAACAGGCAACTGCAATGCAGGATGCTGAGAAGACTTCTGTTGGCACCTCTGGTCATGTCTTCTGGTATGCTGAACAGTTATAAAAAGAAAGTTATGTACTCACCATAACCATTCCATCTGAGTTGTTGCTTTTCATTTGTCTTCAACCTATGGGAATACGGATACGGTATGAATCTGACTTGGCCGCATTTTCCAGCATCGGATCTGAGCTCCAAGCTCCTCAAAACCCATAATGCACCTGTCTCCCATCTCTCCTCAGATCGTGTTTGCTGCCGACAGTAGCACTCTGACCTAACCAAAGCACCATAAGGAACACAAAAGCTTACGAGAGAAGGTCTATGCCTCTTCCATCTGGTCTGTCACACAGCCCACAAAAGGCAGGGAAAAGGAGGGAGGGACGGTTGAAGACAAATGAAAAGTGACAACTCAGATCGAATGTTATGGTGAGTACTTAACTTTTTTTATCTGAAGTTGTTGTTTTCATTTGATCTTCAACCTGTGGGACAGAGTCCCAAGCTACCCAAAGAACCTGGGAGGCACTCATGGAAGGATGATCCGGAGTACGGCAGAGCCAAAGGAAGGACAGAAGATCCAACTTACAATGCGAAATAAACATGTGAGATGATGCCCAAGTAGCTGCAGAGCAAATATCATCCAAAGAAACTCTAGACGAAAAGGTCACTGAAGTAGCCACAGACCTAGTAGAATGTGCCTTGACATGAACTGGCGGAGATAATCCTTTGGCTTTATATGCCAGGGCTATGCACTGAGAGATCCAATGAGCAAGAGTTACCTTGGACACAGGATTCCCTAAGAAAGGCTTAGAGAAGGAAATAAAAAGCTGATCAGACTTACGAAAGGACTTCGTTCTGTGCAAATAAAAATGCAGTTGCCTATGAACATCAAGTAAATGCAATTTATGCTCTCCTTTAATCCGGAAGTTCAGAAAGAAAACAGGAAGACTGATTACATGGTTAATGTTAGATTATGAAGCCACTTTTGGAAGAAAGGAGGGGTTTATCCATAAAAAAAAAAAACCTGTCTTTATGAAACACCATATAAGGGAGTTTGACAGATAAGGCCTGAATCTCCGACACTTTTAGCCGAGGTAATAGCAACCAGAAAAGCTGTCTTTCAAGACAGGAATTGTAAATCCACCAAAGCAGCTGATTCAAAGGGAGAATAAACCAAGGCTTCTAGGACTAGAGTAAGATCCCAAGGTGGGGGGGGGCGTACGGTCCTTGACTGGGGGGTCTAGGTAAAAAGGTACCTTTTAAAAAGGCTTTACAAAGCTGAAATGTCTCCTATATGAAAACTGGAGAGAGCTGCCAGCTGTACCTTTACAGTAGAAAAACGGGCCCCCTGATGAACGATACCTGCCAGAAATTCCAAAATGGTGGGGACTGGAGCAGTGAAGGGATCCAAACCATGTTGGGACACCCATAGTGAAAAACATTTCCACTTACTGGAATAAACCTTCCTGGTGGAAGATTTGTGAGCCACCACCAAAATCTTTTTAACTAGAGAAGACAGCCAGGGAGTCCCCGCCATTACTGGAACTGGAGCAGCCTAGCCGTCAGATTCAGACTGACAAGATCTGGGTGAGGGATCCCCGAGGGATACAAAATCAGATCCGGAACTGGATCTAATGTCCAAGGAGGACACACTGCGTGAGACCACAGAGAGGGGACCAACACTTGGCAAAGCCAGAAGGGGGCAATAAGGATCACTAAGCTCCCCAGCCGTCGAGCTTTCTGTATGAATTTTGGGATCAGATGAAGTGCAGGGTAGGCATACCAAAGACCAAAGGGCCAAGCATGAACTAGAGCATCCCTAGGGGACTCCCCGGGGGGGGGGTTCAGAGTGAAAAACTTGCTGCACTTCGCGTTGGAAGGAGAAGCGAAGACATTACAGCAAGGCCGACCCCACTTTAGAAAGGTCTACTTAACTACTGAAAGATTCAGAGACCACTTGTAAGGCATAAGAAGAGTTCTGCTGAGCCTGTCCGCCAGGATGTTGGACCTCCCTGGAATGTGATACCACCAGAAAACTGTCACAGGAGATCGCCCACTCCCACAATCTCATGGCTTCACGACAAAGGGGATAAGACCTGGTTACCCCCTATTTGTTGATGTACCAGACTACAGACATGTTGTCTGTATGGATGGCAACTGTCGCTTGGGGAAGATGGGCAAGAAGAGGTTGCAATGCCAACAGCACCACCCTCATCTTCAGGACACTGATAAGCACATGGGTCTCCAAGGAAGATCACATGCCTCGGACTGTCCTTCCCATGCAATGTCCCCCCCACCCAAGTAGCAAGGTGTCCGTGGTCACCGTGGTCATCAGGCAGAAAGGATAAATGGGTGACCCAGAAGGAGATCTGGGGACTGAAGCCACCAGAGATGTGAATCTCTGCAGGCTTGAGGAAAAATGAACTGGATGAGATAATGGCAGGTCTAGTAAGGATCACTGGACTGCTAGGGTCCCCTGGAGAACCCTCATATGTAGGCAAGTCATGGGGATCAGAGTAATCATGGCCACCATGGACTCCAATGCCCAAAGCACTGACTCTGCAGGAGGAGACTGGGTCTGAACAATGCACAGTACATGATGTCTGAGGGACTGAAGTCTGTCCAGCATTAGAAAAATCTTGCTCTGAATGGTATCTAAATGAGCCTCAATAAAATCTAGAACTTGAACTGGAGTCAACAGTGACTTGTTGAGATTTATGGTTATGCCCAGCTGGTGGGCGGTCTGGAGAAGGAGATCCCTGGCTTGACAGAGGCAATGCCAGGAGGGAAAGCAAAGGAGCCAATCATTCAGGTAGGGGAAGACCTGCAACCCTTGCAGCCGCATGTGAGTAGCCATCACTCTGGTGAACACCGTGGGCACGGTGGTGAGACCAAAGGGTAGAGCTCTATACTGGTAATGACTGGCCCCCAGCCAGAAGTGGAGGAACCTCCAAGAACGACTGTCCATTCTGATGTAGTAGTACGCATCCTGAAGGTCTGCTGAGCATATCCAGTCATTTCTCTGCATGAAGGGCAGAATGGATTGGAGAGTAACTATCCGGATTTTTTTCTTGGCAACTGACAGGTTTAGGGTTGAAAGATCCAGGATGGAACTTAAGTCCCCCATCTTCTCTTGCACTAAAAAGAACCTGGAATAGATGCATGAGCTGGACTGGTCTGGGGGGATGGGCTGGATGACTTGTTTTTCGAGCAGCTTGGAGATTTCCACTGCTGTTTCCTCCAGTTGTGTGGGTGGCATGTCCGGGAGGTGTTTGGGCAGAAGTGGTGTTTGAATAAAAAGGATTGAGTACCCTCTGGAAATGATTTGCAACACCCAATGATCATCTGTGATTGACTCCCAGGCTGTTGAGTGTAGCAAGAGATGTCACCTAACTGCCTCCAGAGATGAGCAGTCGGGCAACTCTTCAGCGCTGCTGCGCAGGTCTGTCCAGGAAGGAATCCCAAGGCCCCTGGTTCCTCGGACCCCCTATGCCACGAGGATAGAGTTGGTCATACAGCCCTCTGCCTTTGGGAAAGGGCGAGTCCTGACCATCATGGGAATAGCCCTGACACTTCCGGAACCACATCTTCTTCACCCTCCACCGCCTGATTCCGTGAAAAGGATCGTTGTGGGGTTGAGAAGTGGATCCTGACGGCAGACAAGGTCTTCTTGTCTTTCTCGCTCTGGACCAAAGTGTCTTAAACCATTTTTCCAAACAGAGTGGAACTATCATAAGAGGCATTTGTAAAAGACACCTTGAAGGGCTTCGAGAATGCACAAAGCTGGAGCCAGGCATGATGCCTGATGGGAAAGCCTTTGCCGGCTGCCATAGAGGCACCTTTGGTAGCATGTTTCAGGAGCCTCATACAGGTGTTGGAAATGGAAGTGATGGTGGCCATATGGGAGGAGAACACCTACTTTTCTTCTGCTGACATGGACCCTGGGACAGACTCAGTGACCTCTCCTATCTGACCAGGTCCTGCTGAAGTCTGATCACATGTGCCATATAGTTTAGCACATGCACGGCAAATGTGGCTGAAGTGTAAACCCGCTTCCCAAAACAGTCCATGGCCCAGGACTCTTGGTCTGGTGGATGGACCATAGAACTCTCCTGAGCGAGCTCTTTCTTGGTGGCCGCCGCAACATCCATGGCATCAGCCGGGCATCCCTTAGACCAACGCTGTATGTCAGAAGGTGCACTTAGAAATTTATCAGGGCGCTTGGGGATGGGCTCCACCATGTCAGGTTCCTTCCATGCCTGAGATGAAATCAAATCCACAAGCGGATAGATGGGAGGGGACAACCAGGAGGTAGAGGGTCCTGTGCCAAATGCCTCCAGGAACACTGACTCATCTGGGTTGGGTTTTGGACAGACCACCCCCCAAGTTGGTGTGGGATTTCCATGATGTCTCCAAAGGAGACATCATCTGGGAGTGACTGGGGGAAAACCTTCCCTTCCTCTAAGTCGATGTCTTCTGTGAGGGACTCCAGCGGGGAGTACAAGTGTCTCCTTTTACATGTATGTTTCCAAGGGAGCTCCTTAAGGGGGATCCCTGGGGAAGACTCAGAAACTTCTGGCAGTTCTTGGGGGAGGGGACTCCCTGAGGTGGAGAGGCAACAAGCTGTCCCTGAGGGGGCAGGATGGCAGAATCCGGACCAGAAAGAGAGGGAGCCAGGGCAAACTCCAAGGACAAGAACGTCAAGGGTATCAAGGGTGCCAAGAGAACCCGCTCCACCATGTCAAAAGCAGAGGGAGAATGAATCCTGGAAGCTGGGACCAAGGCTGGATCGGTAACCGTTTGAGTTGAGGGAGTCGGATCCGAGCCTCCAGGCGCCGAGACTCCGAGTGGAAGGGCAGACTCTGAAAACACTGAAGCTGATGCCATCCCTGTGGATCCGGCACCGAGGCTATGGCTCCGAGAGCTGGATGGCTCTGAACTAGTTGGAGCCAAGCCACTCAGGGCAATGGTCGGCGTCAAGGTACCATCGGTGCCGACCCCCTCGATGCCGAGAAGCCTTAGACCCAAGGACTCCAAAGTTGAAGGTCAGATTGGAGAAGGAGCAATGGGAAGAAAGGTGGACTGCATGCTCCCAGCCCCAGAGGGGGAGGGGGCAGGCAAGACTCCCATATGGATCAGGGTCCGGATGAATTTCCGCATCATCCTGTCCACCTCAGCTTCAGAAAGGCTGCGGGTGGAATGGATGGAGGAAACCATGGATATGGGCCTGGAAAGGTGTCGGGGAGAGGCTGATAATGGGGATCATCCCCGAGGGACCTCCAGTGAGAAGCAGAGTGACTGGAGCTAAGGGGAGCCCAGGCTGAGATCCAGGTGAGACTTAGCTGGGTGCACGGCCGAAGAAGCGAGATCGGAAGACTGCTTCCTGGGCCTATCCTAGCGGGAGGTTGAGTCTCAGAAGCTGGAGCAGAAGAAGAAGTAGAAGCAGAAGCCTCGAAGGAAGGTGGAGGAAGGAGGCCCTTCAAGATCAATTTGCTCCTCCCATTGATCAATGCCCATGCAGATCGAACAGGACATGTCCAGGTGGGGGACTCCCAGACAACACACAGAGTGTGGCCATCTGAAGGGGGAGCTTATGGCCACACTCTGTGCACTTCCGAAAACCTGGCTTCGGGGTCTCAGCCATGGCAACAGACCACACACACACTCACACACACATATATATATGTATATATATATATATATATATATATATATATATATATATATATATATATATACACACACACACACACACACACACACACACACACACATATATATATATACAATAGGGAAAGGAGAAAAAAAGAAAGAAAAGCAAGGGACCTTTTTTGGGGATTATAGGACTGATGCCTAAGTGCAAAGAAGGGTAGGGTATAGAACTAGAGGTAATGAGGTACGAGAGAGAAGAAACAGGCCAGAAAAAAAATATTAGATTCACGTACCAGGAACTTTGCGCAAACAGACCATGATGCTGACTGTATGCGCAGCAAATGAGATTTTGAGGGGAGGAGGGAGACTGGGGCATTATGGGTAGGGGAGGAGCGTGCAGCTTGGATCCAATGCTGGAAAATGCGGCCAAGTTGGATCTGTTCCAGATCCGTATTCTCACAAGTTGAAGATCAAATGAAAATAACTTCGGATCTGGTATTAGGCACTCACAATACTTGCAGCCACGAGGGAGGGCCCTGATCATTCTCAACTGTGTGGGAGTCTCACAAAAGCTGCTGCAGGTGGCCAAAAAAAGAAAGGATGGTTTATTACCAGATTATGGGTTTATCTTAAACAGGGTTGTGCTACAACTCTGATTAGAATAAACCTGGTAATCAGCGAATTTGTGTGATGTACCCCCTCATAAAAATGTGATTTTCCTTGGGGAAGACAGTAATGTCAGGCAGTGTCATACTTCCTACAATTCAGAAAATGCATGCTGATGTAAATCTATTGTTCTATTAATGTTTACAAATAAATCTTAAAAAGTCAATGTTCCAGTCTGTTCCTTGCTGAAAGGATCTGTCACACATGCATTAAGATTTTTTTTAATATCCATGGTAAACAATACTGAATCATATTAATTCATTAAATAACATTTTGTGTGCAGGAAGGAACTGCTATTAACCATGCTGCAAACTTCCTAGATGAAGCTTACTATACGTGTTCCACATTTTGCCCATTCATTACTGTATGCCCCTTTATTTACTTATTTTAATAGATATCTGGCATTTTCTATGGCTCTCTGTGGAGAAAAATGAATAACTTCTGCTTGTTCATCATTTTGGCTTTGCAGGATTAATGTGATTTGTATGAGTAACTTCAAATACTCTAACTATGTGGCTACTGTTTGTGTGGAACATAACTGAAATGCTTTAATTCACTACAGTCAGGTGATGCCTCCAGGTGTTTCAGCAGTTACATCCTACAGATGCCTCTAGCAGTCTAATATATCTTGTTCACATTTCCATTAATATTTACAAAACCATATTATAGGTTCATAGGTTCATACTAGGCTATCTGCCCGAGGGCATTTACAAGCCTAGCCCATAGTTTTGTGACTTACGCCATCCCTTTAGTATGGGGAACTATACCCATTATTTTGCTGTGCCTCTGTCGAGCAGTGACACTGAGGTAATCCCTGGGGTATATCTGCGATCTCCCATCCATTGGTCAAGATTTCTCTTGAACAAGGCCAGCGAGGTGCTCTGCCTCACATATACCGGGATTTTATTCCACAGCATAGGGGTCTTTGGGTGATGAATCTATCCCTCCAGCACGTCCTATTAATAGCCGTGTCGAGGTTTAAGTCTCCCGCCCTTGTGGCTCTGACGGATCTAGAGTTTTTGAGGTGAAGCATATTCATCAAATCTGGGTTTGACATGGCCTTGTATGTTAGGCAAAGGTCACCTCTGAGCAGCGTGTTTACTGAATAGAGCTGGAGTTCTTTCAGTCGGGCAGCATAGGACAGATGTTTGAGACCCTTTATCCTTTTGGTGAGGAACTTTGTGGCCTCTCCAGCTGCTGCAAGTGTCGGGTCAGATACATTCCGAATGGGGCATTGTACTCAATCATTGGTCTGATGAGTGATGAGTATAGGGAGACTATGACCTCCCTTGATCTAGATGAGAATCCCTTCATGATAAGGTGGGCAATGTAGAAGGTCTTCCTAACTACTTTAGCTACATGGGTGTCGAATGACAGACTACTATCAACCTGGGTCCCCAGGTCCCTGATAACTTCTTCTGTGCTCAGTGGATTGCCACCTATTTGGTAGCTAGGGGTAACCTTGTTTTTCCGAAGGGTATGACTATGCATTTTTGGCATTTAACTTTAGGCCATGGCTCTGGCACCAGTTATCCGCTTCTGTGAGACCCTTCTGAAGGATATCTGTGTCAGATGTGTTTTACTATGGTTTCAGTTTGCAGTCATCTGCAAACTTTGTCAGCCATAACCCTCCTGTGTTTGCTTGTACTTGGAAAAGTAGATGCCAAACAAGAGTGGGCCCAGGACTGAGCCCTGTGGTACACCACTTGTGACAGGCTTTGAGTCTGACATGGCGCCAGCAACTCTGACCCTGTGGGTTCTGTCACTCAGCCAGTTTGCAACCCATCTTGTGATGTATGGGTTAACATTTAAGCTGATGAGTTTTTCAATGATACCCGAGTGGGGTATTGTATCGAAGGCCTTCGCCAGATCGAGGTAGGCTGTATGGTCTGCCTTTCCCTCATCAATGGCTTTGGTGTCTGTTTCGAAAAAGTCAACCAAGTTTAGAAGGCATGATCTGCCTTTGACAAAGCCAAACTGGGATGGATCCAAAGTCTGCAAATTCCCTATGTCTTTATTTATGAGGTCCATTATGATCCTCTCCATGGCTTTGCAGATAAGGCTTGTCAAGCTAATGGGCCGGTAATTTCCAGGGTCGGTGGAGGCACCGCCTTTGTGAAGTGGGACCACAGTTGCAGTGCGCCACTCGCTGGGTACGTATCCAGAGGTAAGACTATGATTAAACAGCTGTCCTAGCTGTGGGTTTAATTCCTCGTTGAGTTCGTGGAGCACACAGCCGGGGACACCATCAGGTCCCATGGATGCTGTGTTTTTTGCTTTGGAGACAGCAGTTCTCACTTGGGCGTTGGAGATGTTTGGGGGGCTGCAATCGCTTGGTATAGATATCTCTCCTTTGGGGAGGGGAGAAGTTTGCACTGAACCTGTCAGCCAGTATGTTGGCAATGTCTGTAGGATCAGTAATCTTCACATCATTTTGAACTAGTTCTGAGCATATCTGGGAGTTTCCTCCCAGGTTTCTAACATAGCTAAAGAAGGCCTTATGATTGTCTTTTGAGTCTTTAGCTATTTTTCTCTCAAAATTTGCTTTGGATGATTTTATGAGAGCTCTTAGTTTTTTACTTATAGTGATCAAGGGTGTCTTACCTTTTAAGGATTTTGCTCTATCTTGTAGTAGCTTCCTCCTTTTGTTGTAGAGTTTGTTTATGGCTGGGGTCCACCAGACTGGACGCTTGCCTTTGGTACAAAGAGTCTTTGTTTTGCTTGGGATTGCCTTATCCATGCAGTCCTGCAGGTGCTGGTAGAAGGCATTTGTAAGTGATTCAGTGGCTTGAGTACTGTTTTCCGCCAGCTCGGGGGCCTTAAAGGAGACCACACTAGTCTTTAGAAGTGTGAAGTCAGCTTTCGAGAAGTTCTTTACTGTGGTCTTTTTTATTTCAGGTGGGGGTGGGATGAGGACCTCCAGCAAGATTAGTTTGTGATCTGATCTCACCAGTGAGGGGTATACTTCCGGTGTTGAACATTGTGCTCCCATGTTCGTGATGATGAGATCAAGTATGTTTTCTCCTCTTGTGGGGATGGTGACTAGTTGTTCCATGGCATTTGAGTTTATGAATTCCAGGAACTTTTGGGCTAGGGTGTTTGGGCTTGAGTAGTGTTCCCAGTCTATATTAGGGTAATTGAAGTCACCTAGTATGATGGTGTTTGGTGATACATTTATCCCCTCTAGTGTTTTCAGGAAGGCCATGTGAGGTTCCTGAGTTTGTGAGGGTGGCCTGTAACATGCTACAATTTGCAGAGCAGTCTTGCCTATGGTTACTTGCACCTGGATGGTCTCCGATGCATCGTGCGTTGCCACCAGTCTTGAGGTGTGGGTGTCCTTGATGAATATGGATACCCCCCCCTCCTTTCTTGGTATTGTCCGGATTTTGGGGCCGGAACGCATGATAAGAGGTAAAACCTGATAGTGCTGGGGTGCTCTCAGGAGCCTTGAACCAGGTTTCTGTCACTGCACAGACATCGATGTTCTCCATACTGAGAAGGGCCTCGAGTGCGTGCATTTTGAGATTTAGACTTCTGGCATTGAGCAGCATTACCCTTAGTTTTTTTCCTTTTTTGTGTTCTAGGGTGGTAGGTTTAGAATTTGAGCCTTGCCTAAAAAAGGCACTATGGGGGTGGCAAGAGCCTTTGCCAATATCCGGAATCCCAGGGGTGACAGGTGCAAGCCGTCCCTTGCGAAGTTCATATTAAAGCTTACACAATGGCAAACTCAACTATGTTTATATTTGACCTCTGTCTAGTGCAAGTAAGGATAAACTGTTTGCATATTTATTTATATTTTCATAAATGTCATATTTTTCTAAATATTTCAATAACTAAATAGCACAAAGAGAACTTAGTCTCATACAAAAGCTCTCAGCTGAGTGAACAAAATGATGCAGATAGTATGTGTGTAACTTGACTGTTTGAGATATTGTAAGCTGTCTCCAAAATATTACAAAATTACTAATTACAGTGTTTACTGAGATGTATAAAATCAATTTTAAGACATAGAACCTAAAGAATCCTGCCACTATAAAAATAGTTTGTTCTGAAGTGATTGTCATTTACACTTCTTTAGTAACCCCTATAGTTCCAGAAATATGAACATTTTGTTTGAAATGTGAGGAAATAATTTGATTCTATCAAAAAGCTTAAGATCTGTCCATTGGAAGTCAAAGTACAAACTTCCATATCTCCACTGGAGGGAATGAGTTAAATGACCATCTTTTTTATCACAGTTCAACCTCTGAAGAGTACACAGAAGTGTGTATAACTACTGGTAGTGGTGGGAGTAGTCTGTGGATGAAAATAACTGACCTTTTTGTTGCTTGCTCACTTTAAACAGTCATTAATCTGGCTTTGCAGACAAGTGCGCATTTGGTAAAGCAAGATGGACTACGTTACTGATTTCTGGGTGTCTGTGGGTAATAAATATGAATCACTGTAACAAATTTTTTTTCACCACAAATCAGACATCTGAGGTATACAATCAGTAAAGTGGATGCAAATGATGTGTACACAAGCCACTGTGAATAAAACTGACTTATCCTTGCCTGTTGTCTAACCACTATTAAATAATGAGTGTCACTGATATGATGAGATGGTAAAACACACACTGTACTTGCTGAAATCAGCGTAAAACTATGGCATGTGTGCATGTGGTGGGGGGCTGCAGTGTTTTTAAGACCGAAAGGTTGGCTACAATTACTTGCACATGCCATCACTAGCATCAGCCTTGCAGATGATAGGTGGTTAACTTTGGTGGTTTGGGATACTGCTGTTTACATGGTTCTCAGATTACTATGTCTAAGCAAGAGAAATGGAATTGCACAGTGGATGAAGTACAGAGGACGGGGTCTGAGATGTAACTGCACAGTGGATCAGGTACAAAGAATGGGGTCTGAGAAGGACTGTTATGCTCCTTAGCTACATCACAACACTGTAATAACTTCTGCATGTGTAGGTTTAATCTATACTGCACTGCACTGCCTTTTGTGGCATGTCCACAGGTGAGCATAACTTCACAATATCAATACCGATGGAATATGTGCCTGCATCTGGGATACTGAATGAAGTGACTGCAGGTATGTCAGAGTGTGATGTGCGCCATGCACATTTTGGAATAAAGCACTAGTTGGTTTCAAGGACAATGCATGCACAGCAAGACTCATGCATAGTCTTACTTTCTCTTCTATGATATGTCTTATATCCTGTAACTGCTGCTCTGTACATATATTTCACAGCACCCTTCTGTGGTCCTGCAAGATACTCTACTAGTTGAGTTTGTTGCTGTGTCTTGCTTTGGCATGCGGATAATGTGCCATCTCAATGCCCACTGATCACTGTATGGAGTCTACATACACACACACATATTATATATATATACATATATATACATAATATATATATATATATATATATATATATATATATATATATACACAAACACACACACACACACATATACATACACAGATCCCTATCATGTGATAGAAACCTCATTTGACTGAATCGCATTTGACTGAGACCAAAAGACTGAAAAAAATCACTTGACTGAAACCCATAATAAATTTCAACATACTAAATTTTAAACTGGACCATATATGCGCAAATATAACACTCGCTCATGTAACCTGCACACATATGAAGTATTCGAACATCTGTAGTTCGAATACTTCATAGCCGTACAATTGCACTGCGAAATTTCAATAGTAAACCAGAAAAATCCAGTATGCTCTGCAAACTAAAAAAACAGAAAGATACCTGGTTTTCTTTGTATTTCTCCACAGTCCCTCGAAAATCCTCACATTTTAAACATTTAAAAAAAAGCAGCAAAGGAGATTTTCTTTTCTTATAGGTTCGTAGGATATTACTAGGCTAACATCTTAACAGCCCTTAAAAGCCAAGCCAATCAACCAGATTTTACCCGATATATGGTCCTTAGGAGCAAGAGGAGGCACAGGTTTGTGCTTATGCCTTGAGTATTTTACAGATTGCCCCTGTCCACATGGGACACTGGCACTATCCCCCATGTGTGAATTTATGACTCTCATCCACTGATCCAAACTTCGTTTAAAGAGGCGCGGGGCAAGGGTTCTGATTAACGTGAATGGGAAGCCTGTTCCAAAGGAGGAGCAGTCTCCGAGACGCACATATCTGTCTCTCCAGCATGTTTTGTTTTGGTTGCAGACTAACTTTATCCCTAGATCGGGTGAACCTTTTGCGGTTTGTGTTGTGGATGTGTAACAGCTCCATCAGGTCTGGATTTGTGAATGCCATGTATGTTACACAAATGTTACCACTTAATAGTTGGTAGGAGACAGAGTAAAGGGATGGGGCTTTCAGTCTATTCACATAGGATGTTAACATCCTGTAGTTTCTTTGTGAGGAACCCCTGAGTTCTCTCTGGTTGCGTTAAGTGCCTAGTCAAGTACATGCCAAATGGCACACTGTACTTGATTACTGGTCTAATGAGGACCGTGTACACTGGGACTATAACTTCCCTGGATCTGGATTCACCCACTTTAACATGTGTCCTGTCTGTCAGCCAATGAACTGTCCATCTGATGGCGTAGGGATTTATGCCCAGTTTTATGAGTTTATTTATAATACCTGAGTGGGGAACTGTGTCAAACGCCTTGTCAAGTACATGCCAAATGGGGCACTGTACTCAATTATTGGTCTAACGAGGGCTGGGAAAGTACAGTTGTGTAGACCTACCATAACTGTAGATGTTTGAGTGCATTCACTGTTGCAGTCATCACCTGGGGGTTATCCCTGCTGTGGTATCCCTCAGCTGGCCCGAATACCATAGTCAATGTTTTTCTGCATCGGCTGCTGACGCTTACTAGCTGACGTCAGGTCGCCAGTGCTATAAAGGAAGGTAGCAGATGCCATTACATCACTTTTTCTTGCCCTAACCAGTCAGAGGCCCAAGTAAATATGGTAAAGTGGTCCTGGTGGCTAAAAGTCACCGTTAGAAACTTATGTCTCCCTAAAGAAAGAAGATGTAAGGGGGAAGGAGGGTGGAAAACCAGGACTGCAACTGTGAATACACTCGAACATCAACATTAACTGTACTATGTTCTTCGTGTTTCACTGTTGCAGTCATCACCTGTGGGAGGATTCCCAAAGCTGAGGAGAGGGGTGGTAGGACTAGTAAGAGACTTAGTAATGGGTCAGCATGCCCTACAGAACTGCATAGGCAAACCCTGACCTAGCCTTAGAAAATAAAGGTAGCTGGTAATGGTTGGTAAAGGTATGGACAGAAGTCCAGGTGGCAGCTTTCAGGATGTCCCTGGTGGGAACTCCTCTCAGGAATGCAGTTGAAGTGGAGGCTGACCTACTGGAATGGGTTTGAATACACTGTAGCAGAAATGGATACAGTGTGATATCCACTTGGAAATGGTTTGTTTGGAAATGGGCTTCCCCTCTGCCCTGGGGCAAAGCTGACAAAGAGTTGGTCTGTTTTCCTGAAGGGTTTAGTATGGTCCAGATAGTACCTCAGCTGTCTGTGCAAGTCTAATGAGTGCAGAATTCTTTCCTCCTTGTTTTGAGGGATAGTGGAGGAGCCAGGATAAAATGGTGGCTAGAGGTAGTTTTCCTAGGTGTGGCCTTGCCTCTAGGCCTAAGAGGTCTGAGAGAAATGGTAGTCAGAGAAGATGTTTTTTGTCTAGATTCGGTAGTGTGAAAAACCTCCTCAGAAGCCAGTGCCTGCATCGTGGCTCCAGACCCAACCAAGGCAGAGACAACCAAAGGCTCGGAAAATGAAGAAGATTTCTGTGGCATACCAGACTCCGAAAGGGTCTCAGTAGAGGCCCCTGAAGGTATCGAATCGGGCATCAGGGGCTGCGAAGGCACCTCACTGAATTCTGGAGAACTGATGACCTGCTTAGTGGTAGAGTCATCTGAAGGATTATCCTTGTGTGATCTGTCTCTATCTTTATCATTACATTTTTTCAGAATGTCTATGGATTGTTGGTCGATGGACGCCATTTCTGAATGCGAAGATGGAAGATGAAAATACCTGGCTACAAAATGAACTCTACGACGAATGGTCCTCGCGTTAAAGAGGGCACAGAACCAGCAACGGGGGACGTCGTGATTTGGGCCTAAACAAGTGACGTAGTATGAATGGAAGTCTTGGTGTGGTATTTTGCTTTCCACAGGCAAGACAATTGTTAACTTTTTCAAACATTGGTTAGTGCAAGAAAAAAGGATCCCCAATGGGTACTTAGCTTTAGACGTTTTCAGCTGTAATTCGAATCTCTGGTAGCGACCGACCAGCACACTTGCAAACTACTACTGCTATGGGCTCCACAGCAAGAAAGACTGATGTAATGGCATCGACTGCCTTCATTTACAGCATTGACGACCTGAGGTCAGCCAGCAAGCGTCAGCAGCCAACACAGAAAAACACTGACTGTGGTATTCGGGCTGACCGAGGGCTACCACAGCAGGGATAACCCACAGGTGATGACTGCAACAGTGAAACATGAAGAACATCAGTGGGAATATAACTTCCTTGGATCTGGATGCCATACCTTTACTTATTATCTGTGCCACACAAAAGGACTTCCTCACCACTAAGGACACATGGGGGTCAAAGTTCAGGCTATACCTAGATCTCAAACCTCTGAGTCTACTCTTAGAGGTGTGCTAATAATGTTGTAATTTGTAGGGGGTTTTGACTTCCCAAAAGGTGTGACACTGTATTTTTTCACATTTAGTTTAAAGCCATGGCTCTGCCATGAATCATTTGTCTTATTTAGACCCTCCTGAAGGATATCTACTTCATTGGCATATTCAGTCATTGCCCCCAGCTTGCAGTCATCGGCAGAAGTGTGTCATCCAGAGGCCTTCCACATTAGCTTTAACTTCAGAGAAGTATATTCTGAACAGGAGTGGTCCCAGCACTGAACCCTGTGGCATGCCACTAGTAACTGGCCTCTTGATGGATCTGGATTCACCCACTTTAACATGTGTCTTGTCCGTGAGCCAAATGGCTATCCATTAGGTGATGTAAGGATTTATGCACAGTTTATGACTTTATTTACAGTGCTTGAGTGGAGAACTATGTCAAATGCCTTGGCACTGTTTAACCTCACCCATGTCCCTACTGACTTTCTCAAAGAAGTCCACCAGATTTAGTAGGCATGACATGACCATGACAAAGATGAATTGGGATGGGTACAGTGTTTGGAGGTTTCCTATGTCATTATCAGGTCTATGATTATTCTTTCCCTGGCCTTACATATAAGATTAGTTGATGGTCCCCCTTTATGCAAACGGATAACTGTTGCTGTCGTCCACTCTATCGGGACAAAGCCAGTCAGAGGCTGTGGTTAAATAGAGAGCTTAGTGGGCCTGATAAGTTCTGAATTAAGCTGTTTCAGAGGCAATCTGGTGTATTATCTGGACCTATCAAAGCTATATTTTTGGCTTTAGAGAAAGCAGTGACAACCTTTTTGGTGATAATTGGTGAGGGAGTGATGCAGGATATTTCTTGAGGAGAACTGGGGGTGATTTGAGCTACATTTTTTGGCCAGCAGATTTGCTATATGCTTTGGCTGAGTGTAGCTGATGCAGCCTACAGTTAATTCAGCACATTGCTGGGTGTTGCCCTTAAGATTGTGGACATAACTGAAAAATACCTTATGGTTATCCTTAGCTTTGGAGACTATTTTTGCCTCAAAGTCTGTTTTCAGAGACTTGACTGGTTCCCTGATTCACTTATTTAGACTAATGAGGGACTTTTAGCTCTGTTGTGCACATTCCCTCTTCTCAAAAGAATTTTCCTTCTTTTGTTGTACAAACTTATTAATAATAGGGGTCCACCAGTACGGCTCGTTTTTGCAGGATGACCTGGGCTTAGTTCGGTCTGGTACTGCTGTTTCTCTGCAGTTGTTTAGATGGTTGTACAGGGCTTTTGTGCATGGCTCTGGAAAGACTTATGCGTTTTCTGGGTATCAGGGAGCTTGGAAACTAGCTATGTCACCACTTAAGAGGTTTGTCTTAGAGAGTTTCTTAAAGTTTTTGGGGTTAGGTGGGGGAGCGGTCTAATTTTACATTTATTTCAAGTTAGACAGCTTTGTGATCTGATCTTACCAGTGAGGACATGACACTTGGGGGGGGGGGGGGTGCAGCATTCGCCCATATTTGTTAGTACCAGGTCTAGGATATCTGTACCCTTAGTGGGACTGCTCAATAACAACTTAAAGAAGTGCAGAAAACCAATAAACAGCACAGAAATCTTTCACAGTACAATGAAAACAGGCAATGAAAGTGTAAAGTGATACTTCATTTTAGTTGCCTTGCCAATAACGGCTTCAGGTGTTAGCAAAATCTCTCCAAGTCTCTGCATTTGTCACCAAACAATGAGCAGCTCACCTGGACTGCACAGATACACGGTGGAAGTATGAGAACGCAAGTCCCATGCACATGTGCAGTACAGAAGACAATGCGGAAGACTGAAGTGCTGATATACTGACATTATTTAAGAAAGATAAGCAATTTATTTCTCAAGTAATGGCATTGTATAAAAGCAATAATCCACTCCGGCTTGTAAGTGTATCAGGATTTACTAATGGCTGACTTTGTTTAATCACTCAGTCTTCACCCTTGTGATCAAACCATACTGACCATGGGTATATCCTGCTATACCAATCCACAGTCGTGGTTTATTATTTCTCAGTTTTGTTTGCATGCTTCTGACCATGTTAACCCATGCTCTTGACAATTTACAGTTGTACTGTTGAACATGTGGGATGCTCTTCTGCAAGGGAATGAAGCCACAAAATGACTTGACCATCTCAGAGGTTACCATCTCCTTTATATTTGACATTGAAAAGGCACATTAACCGTGACCTCTGACAATACTGAAAATTTCCAGCAATTCCATCTGAATCTCATCCACTTCCACAGTCTTGCCAAAGTGAACTTTCACTCTCTTTACTGTCTGCTATAGAAATAAATATCATTCCAACCAGTTGCTTCCGGTACTACCAGCTCTTAGAAAAGCCTGCCCACCAAATTCAAGAGTTCTTCCAAATGCTTCTTCAACTGCTCAACAATACACCTGTGTGATATTAGCATTTCTCGTTCCTTGCTGAGAAGAGCCTGCTTCTGAGTCAGTGGATAGTATGCACAAATCTATTTCCACAGCATCCCCATTCCACCCACACCCAAGGCCTCAGTTCTGCATTTGTTTCAGCTGCTGCTTTCTTAGCCTGTTACTGCCTACTAAACAAAGCTGGACCCTCCATTCCAACTAATCATGTAGAATGCGAGCCATGAGGGCTTGAAGCTCAGACACCTGACACGCACAGGAATGGAACTGGAGCTGAAAAACAACTGAAAACCAACAAAAACGCTCCTAGACGAAGCACCAAGAGTAAAATCACAGCCTGCACACCACCAATAAATCACTGGTATCTGAAAGTAACAAACATTTATTAAAACACAGAAAATAAATCAATGAATAATATTAAGCACATTTGTTCAAGACAATCAAGGACTTCTTCAGAACAAAATAAGACAATCGAGGACTTCTTCAGAACAAAATACACTGTAGAATCATCATTAAATACAAAATGAATGCAACATCATCAATTAATTATTTAAAACATCATTAAGATCATCCATTAAGGCTTAAAGCCATATTACCTATATAATTCAACCTGAGCAAAAGTGAGAAGGTACTAAATTTAAAATACAATACAAATAAATATCTTAAAATTTCAACTTATTTTAATTTTAAAATGCTATCTATGCAAATGGTTTCATTAAGGCCAGGGAATGTATCTGCAGCAGTCATAAGTTGCCACCTGAGTTCAAGTTCACCTAGTTTAAGCTTCCAAGGTCCCCTTCTTCTAAGGTATAGAGTCAAAAACATAACATTTAAGGGAAAGCCCAGGATTCTCCCAAGTATGTCCACCAAGTGCACTTTTACCTTGTTGCCTGTCTATATTGTATGCATACTCCTGGCACCTAGCCTCAGAGCAGTTTTGTTGGTTTTCAGACACTTGTCTGGCAGAAGTAAGAGCCAACAAAATTAGTCTTCCAAGAGCAATGTTGCAAGAAAGCTGAGGCTGCAAACTCAAAAGGAGCCTGTGTCACTTTTTTCTAAAACAAAACGAAGATCCCAGGGAGGAGGAACAGGCTTCCTGGGAGGCCTAAGATGAAGGATGCCTTAAGGAATAGTTTAGCTTCAAATCCAGAAGCTAAAGGAGGTAATAAAGGCAGACAAGCAGAAAAAGCTGATAAGTAGGCCTTAACTCAAGAATAAGCCAACCCAGCATTGAGCAATTCACATAAATGAGAGAGAACCAAAGGAACAGCCACAGAAAGTGAATACAGGTTATGAGAAAAGCACCAAACATAAAATCTTCCATTCGGAGAAGTAGATTTCCTAGTAGTGGATTTTCTGGCCTCCTGCAGGACCCTTAGCATGTCCTCAGAGAAAATGTGTCTATGTGGAATCAAAATCCTATCACCCACAAAGTCAGTTGAAGTGTGGACAAGTGGGAATGGATGAGAGATCCCTTGAATGGTGTGAGTAGGTCCACCATGTGAGGTAACTTTTGATGAAAGCCCTTGGCTAAATGCAGAAGAAGAAGGAACCAATGCTGTATTGGACAACAGGGAGTCACCAACAAGATTTTGGGAGCATCCTGTTGTATTTTGAACATGACTTTTGAAATGAGGGGTATGGGAGGGAAGGCGTGTAGATCACAGTGTGTGCATGTACTTTTAAGAAGCATTATTTCCAGATGTAGCATGTGCATATAAACAGTGAGCACGTGCAGGCAGCAGTGCCATTTTGAGAGAAGAGCTAGAGTGTTAACATGTACGAGTGAGGTAGTCAGTCTGTTTATAAGTTTACTCAAGTTTAATTTACAAAGCCTCATTCCTGATGTATTTGTGTGTAATAAAGCTGCTCAAACTAAACCCATGAATGTTTGTCTGTTTTATCCTGACCAGACGAGCAACAATGCATAAAGAAACATCCCCTTCCAAGAAAGAGAGAGCTCGACAATCAAGAGATGGTGTTCGGACTGGCACCTAAGTTGTTCTGAGTATGGTACATCTGGAAGTCACCTTTATGCCCTATGCTGCACAAGGAGTATATGTGTGACATATGCCATACCTTAAAGCAACCTATAGGCTTTGGTATACTGGCTAGACATGCCAGGGGATCCCTAGCATATTGAATACTGCAACAGTGAAATGGAAGGACATCTACAGATTCCACTGCTGGTACCCTTCCAAGCATCACATTCATAGTCTCTAAGAAGGTAGAATACTGTGCATAGATAGATGCTAGATGTATGCACAAATACAGAAAGTCCTCATTTCTGCAGCTTGCAGTCATAATGAAGTAGCCTTTTCATTTACTGCTGCAAATACCAATTGCATGGCACAGAACCATGGGATTCAGAGTATCCCCACAACTATTTTTATTTTATTTATTTATTTAACATTTGTTGACCGGGAAAGTCCGACTAGGTTCCACAGATCCTGTTTTCAGCAGAGGCCCGGGGAGAAATGCTCCAGAAACTAGCTTAGGTTTCAAAGGAAATTTATCTTCAGAGAATGAGGCCATCACCACTTGAGAAATCAGCTGACCAGCTTTACCTAGATGATATATTTTAGCACTCCAAATAAGCTTTGTCTCCTTCCCTAACAGTGAAATAATATTCATATCCCAAGACACCGTTTCCATTGTCAGGGTCTAAGACGTCTTACAATGTCCCACTCCTGATAGTCATCTGACTTGCACTGTACCCAAATTCCATTTTCACTTTATGGATGGTGAGATCACAGCGGTGTCCCCCTCAGCTTTTCCGGCCAAACCAAGGCAGGTTACCTAGTTTCCTCACTTATCAGAGAACATAACTTTCAAAGCCTGGCTTCAAAGATGGGTCCCAGTATCACTGTTCATGTTTTTTTTTTTCTTGTGATTTGATTGAGTAACATGTCATGCCCACTAAGCAGGGCCCCCACACAGAGGCTACCAATAATGCTGAAACATTTATATGAATGTCAAAATTGTAGGACTGTATCATGGTAGTTCATGCTCCCAACTGTACAGTTGCATCCACAGGAAAAACTTCTACCGTTATGATCTGACTTGCTCAGCATCCACAGAGTAGGGGTTGCCTGTGGCTGTGAGACCCAGCACTTCTCCCCATTGCACATAAATGCACTGTGTTAGAAATCGGCGTGCTGACAGGACAGTAGTCTCAAAGTGGTACCTGCCACTCTCTCATCACTGTTGCCCCATGATGTACAGACAGCTCTCACGAAAAATCACCAGTAGTGCAGGACTGTCATCCAGGCACAGTCATATACATCAGTCAGCATGGGGCTGACTGGTGTGTTACATTCAGGAAGATGCCATCCAGGACAATAACCAATAAAATGACACACTGAGGAAGGTTTATTCCCGAAAGCTCTGTGACCTATATTGGAATAAAGCATTTGATAGTTAACCTGCTTTTTTTGCCTAACCCTACGTTTCCAGATTTTGGATTTTTGTTTTTGCCTTTGGAACTTTTGCCATCCTAATGTGGTTCACCTAAGTGTTGGTCCTTGTAATTTGTATCTTGCCAGTGGTGTTAAGAGGTCCTTAGTGGCACACACTACTACCTCTACATGAAGGTTTTAAAGTGCTGTCATTACTTTCCCTTGTCAGTGATTTTACTGTGATATCTGTCTATAGGGCGCACACTCACACTTCACTTGAGCAGTAAAAGCACCTCTGTCACCCTTCATGATGGGTGGCAATGACACTCAACCTCCACTAGCAGGACACCATGGTAGCTGACTTCATTCCAATCCTGCAGTGGACATACCACTTTTGCCACAGCAGGGCTTAAGTCCTATCAACAACAATCAGTGCAGTGGCATCACAGTGAAGTCATACAGTGTTACCTCATACTTATCACAGGACAATGAGCTTCCAGACATGGTGTCAAGTTTCCGCATCATGATGTCCTCAGCTTCCCCTCCTGTGTTATGATCCCTAAACCCTACTTGTGTCAACAGCTGTGTATGTTATGACTATGACCTACTACACCACTCATCCTGTGTAATACACATAGTGGTGTTTAATGCACAGTGTGACCCAACCATGCACTGCCTGACACAGGGAGTCATTAAAGCAGCATGCATCTTTCTTCTGTGTGACAGTGTACTGTCACTGTATGCTTTTCATGGCCCTCAGTTCTGGACTAGATATACTTGTTTCAACCTGCACCACTGTGCATTGTATCCACTGTCACCTGGGAAGGTGTCATATGGTATCTTGTTTTCACCTTGACATCCTCACTGAATGTCATCTCTTTGGCTTCTAAGCCTGTGGTGTGTGGGCCTGCTCATAACAGAGCCACACCATAAGGCCTGCCTTGCTGATTTCCTCAGTAACATATTGTGTAGCATTACATCATCTACAACCAGCTTACATCCTACGGAGAGGAGTATTGCAGAGTATCCCACACATATCAAGGAGAAGCATGCCTTTAACATAAACACTTATTTGTTTGCATCTGCCATGTGCACTGGAGTTTAGTGACACTCTCATGACAGAGAATGAGTATCATAAGCCAGGGATCCAGAGAGTATCCAGGACCATCTGAAACACACAAACAGAAATATGCTTGGGGAGAGGGAAATGCATATGTACATGCTCAGTGTAGCAATACTAACTTTTTGACCAGTGTCTACACTTACCACAAGTTGGTCCTGTGGAATGTGGACTTGCTGGCAATGACAATACACATCTGGGAATAATGGGAGCAGCTTGAGTGCTATGCAGATCAATACAGTTCACATCTGGGAATAATGGGAGCAGCTTGAGTGCTATGCAGATCAATACAGTTCACATCTGGGAATAATGGGAGCAGCGTAGTGCTATGCAGATCAATACAGTTCACATCTGGGAATAATGAGAGCAGCGTGAGTGCTATGCAGATCAATACAGTTCACATCTGGGAATAATGGGAGCAGCGTGAGTGCTATGCAGATCAATACAGTTCACATCTGGGAATAATGGGAGCAGCGTGAGTGCTATGCAGATCAATACAGTTCACATCTGGGAATAATGGGAGCAGCTTGAGTGCTATGCAGATCAATACAGTTCACATCTGGGAATAATGGGAGCAGCGTGACTGCTATGCAGATCAATACAGTTCACATATGGGAATAATGGGAGCAGCGTAGTGCTATGCAGATCAATACAGTTCACATCTGGGAATAATGGGAGCAGCGTGAGTGCTATGCAGATCAATACAGTTCACATCTGGGAATAATGGGAGCAGCGTGAGTGCTATGCAGATCAATACAGTTCACATCTGGGAATAATGGCAGCAGCTTGAGTGCTATGCAGGTACACTGGTAATGACACCTGTGCACTGCACACAACTTGGTAGTTCAAGGAAGAGTACATTTTCCTGATGACAAGTATCTATTATTCTGAATCATGTGAAGCCTTTATTACCACATGTATGCAGTCTAAAGCACCCAGTACATCAAAGAGCAATGTAATGTTGTCTAGTGGTGGATCTCCTCTGGTGTCCAGGGAAACCAGACCAGTCCATTCACATGTAGAAGCATAACACTGATGAACTTGTTAAATACTTTTGAGGCTACAGCCTGCGATGCACAATATGTCCCAATTTGGTCTTGGGACCCCAGTCAGTGGTACACATACTTTTGCCTAAACAGACAGCAATGCCTCTCTTTACCACAGATTCTGCATGTAGGTAGTACATGTCTACAAGGCATTTTTCAATATCTTGATAGAACTGATCGGCCATTTCTTAACTGATCAAACTGTGTTAAGACATCGCCCATCTACACTGCTTTTGCATACAGCTATGAATCAGGACACTGTTTTGCCTGTATATATGTGCATATCATCATCACCTCATTTTGGCATGCACCTTCATCTGTATAACAGTATGCAGCCATTTGCATAAGTCTGTAATAGTATGCACTGCCTCACTGCACTGCTGCAATAACATGTTTACATGAATTGCTTTCATCCTGCACATAGCTGTTAACCAGACAAACACATGCTGTGTAGTAGGCAATCTTATTATGAATTCCAGTCCATGTTGAGGACCTCCAAAATATCTTGTGTATAAACATTTCTAAAATACGCTGCTGTACTAGTGGAATCTGATCTCAATATGCTCTAACAATGTTTATTATATTCATCATGACAAAAGGCAAAACGTGCAAACCATTTTGATAATGCATTTCAATTGAACAGTAGGTTTGTTTGTGTCTTTTGACTTTTCCCGGTTAGGGGTCACCACAGCGGAACTCCGGTCCGCTAATGATTGGCAGTAGATTTTTACGTACTGGCTAGGCCGGGCCTAACGCACAACCTTCAACGAAGGAATGTCCATTCATGCATGTTGCTACACAGAAGACGCTCTAACTGAGAATCGAACGGGCAACGTCTAACTGTGAGGCGACAACGCTACTGCAGCACCACCACCGCAGTTCTTTTCCTTTAAAGAGAAAAATGGCAAATCATTCTATCTGATTTCTTTGGTAACATTATGTTGCCTCCTTACAGCCATTGAGTGTAAATACCATTTCCTGTCATTTTTGAAGTCTGACAGCTTCTGCATATTATGATGAGGGTAAAGTCAGTTTTTCTTTTAGAGTGACTTACATATATATAACAACAACAACAAAAAAGTTATACAAACAGGTAAATCCTGGCAGGGACGAATTAAATATGAAAAAAAATGTCTAGGAAAACCATGTATTAATTTACTAAAAGGGAAACAGGGCAATACTAGGATACACACACACTCATACAATTAATACTATTCCGAAGTTTCATCTAGTACAGTAGCAATGCTTACTTAAAAGGACACGCGTCATTTGATGTTTGATACATTAAACAATAAATCACTGTTTAAAACACAAGGACTTCAGCAGAGGTTTTTAAAGGTACATATTCATTAATTTGTGGCACTTTATAAGCTGCAAGTATGTCGTTCTCTCTTATTATTGTTACATCCCTAATTCCAGCATCGACCTTGAAATCTTCAAAACTTTGTAGCAAAAATTTATTTATTCCTCCTATAGCGGAATCTGGGGGTATCACCAAGAATCTCCCTACAATGACTATCACTCATCAAAATAAGCCAGTGTTTCCTGACAATTACTGCAGATTGAATTAACATCCTTCAAATATGTAGGAGTCATCATTAATGACATTACTAGAATTTTAGGAGACCGTTCCTCCCATAGAGCCACCACTGCAGAAATAAGGTCTAGCAAACTGCGCTCTTTGCTGAAGTACAGTGTCTCTTGCTGCTTCTATTTCCCTCAGAGAGTAACTCCCTGAAACAAACTCATTACTTAACTCAATAAATGAGCTCAGCATATTGTCATCATGAGTATTTAGCCTAGCATAATGATAAAACTGCCCATTAATGATATTACGAATAGTATGTCAGGAGTGCATAGTTTTAAGCACCTTCACATTTAAAAACTCGATAACCTTATCAGGAAAAGCACACAATGAATTGCAAAAAGTTAGTAGTTTGTTTCAAGTAGGCTAAAAAATCATATAAAATGCAAATAGGACCTGTCCAGATAAAAAAAAAACACAATCTATAAAGTACTCATAATAAGGAATACATTTCTTGAAAAAATTATCTTCATTAAAAACATATATCAGTCCCCAGTATGCAAGTACAATATTGGCGTAGCTATGGGCACAGCTTTCTGGATATAAAAATTTCTCATCAAATACAAACACGTTATTATTCAAAATAATATCAAAAGTGAACTAATCAGTTGTATTTGATCCAAAGAAAGATCAAAGCACCTATGTAAAAACAATTCAACATACTCAATACCTACATCATTGGGTATCACTGTAAACAGTGATACCACATCCAAAGTAACCAACATGTATGCAGTATCATTATAGTTAACAGACTAATCATATTAAGATGAAAGAAAGTGTTTGGTATCTCTAAGCACAGTGCTAACCTTATCAAGTACAGGTCACAAATGCTTCTCAACGTAAACAGAAAGGGGTTTCATGGCCCATCCATGCCCAGAGACAATCAATCTCATGGGTGGATTCACACAATCTTTATGTATTTTTGAAAGCCCATATATGGTGGGAATGATTGGAAACTCCACCATAAAATATTCATACAATTCTTTATCAATAACCCCATTCAACAAATCATCATGAATAAAATACTGTATATTAGAAATCAACCTATTAATATCAAACCTACTGCAAGCACTACACTTATGTTCATCATACAACAGCTTACACATACCTGCAAGATACTTATTTGTATCCATAACAATAATGACACCACCTTTATCTGCTGGACTAATGCATATCTGATCCATTGAAATCAGATCACAGAGGGATTTAAATTGTGCTTCTGTTAAATTATAAAAACCTTTCTGATGCTTATTCAATAATAAGCCCCAGCATCATGTTCACAAGATCTCAGGAAAAAGTACAGTTGTGTACACTTACCATAAATGTAGATTTTCGAGTGTATTCACTGTTGCAGTCATTACATTTGGGTTATCTGCTTGCAGGTAGCCCTCAGTCAGCCTGATTAACAAAGTCTCGGGTCCTGCGTCGATTGCTGTCCCTTCTTCCATGACGTCAGGTCATCAGGGGTATAAAACATGCAGCCGACGCCATTACATCAGTTTTTCTTGCCGCAGATGTCAGGTGCCCCCCTATGGGGAGCAATTAAATATAAAAGTACAAAGATATACCTCCAACAAAAAAGCAAATACACTAAAATAGCTTTTAAGCATAGTAAAGGAAAGTAGAGGTATAGTCAAAAGAAGTTAGGGGGCTGGAGGGAGGGTAACCAGGACTGCAATAGTGAATACACTCGAACATCTACATTTATGTTAAGTGTACACAACTGTACTATGTTCTTCGTGTTTCAGTATTGCAGTCACTACATTTGGGTAGATTCCCAAAGCTATGGTTGGGAAGAGGAATTTAGGTAGCATTAGGGCCAGCTATAAGGCCCTGCAAGACTGCAGCAGGAAAGCCAGCTCTGGATTTAGATAAAATTGGCAAATGATAATGCCTGGTGAAAGTATGTACAGAACTCCAGGTAGCAACTTCTAGGATGTCCCTGGTAGTGACGCCTCTGAGAAATGCTGTACAGGTAGATGCAGCCCTGGTGGAGTGAGGTCTGATCCCCTGGGGGATAGCTTTTCCATGGTGCTTACAGCAGAAATTAATGCAATGGCTTATCCATTTAGAAATGGTTTGCTTTGAAATAGCCTTCCCCTCTGCCCCTGCAGCAAATGCCACCAGCAGTTGTTCAGATTTCCTTTGAGGTTTAGTCCTGTCCAAGTATAATCTAAGTTGTCTGTGCACATCTAAGGAATGCAGCATCCATTCCCCTTTATTCTGCGGATTGTGAAAGAAGGCTGGCAAATGAATGGACTGATTAAGAGCCACACTAGATACCATCTTGGGCATGAAGGATGGACTGGTTCTGAAAGACACCCTCTGTCTGCATGAAAGATGATGAA
The DNA here is from genome assembly GCF_019279795.1 of Protopterus annectens. Classification (NCBI taxonomy): domain Eukaryota; kingdom Metazoa; phylum Chordata; order Ceratodontiformes; family Protopteridae; genus Protopterus; species Protopterus annectens. The sequence continues at coordinate 88,897,348 of NC_056749.1, forward strand.
AGGCTCCACTGCCATAAGGGCCTGTAATTCAGATACCCTTCCAGCTGAAGTGATTGCTAAAAGGAAAGCTGTTTTCCAAGAAAGAAATTTTAAGTCTGCAGTAGTAGCTGGCTCGAAAGGAGGTACAGTGAGTTTCTCCAAAACAAAGTTAAGGTCCCAGGCTGGGGTTGGAGCTCTCCTGGATGGTCTCAAATTTTTGGCTCCTCTGAGGAAGCCTGAGCAGTGGATGAGAGAAGTGGGGAGGTTCTGTGTTAATATGAGCTGAAATAGCTGAGGTGTGGATTTTAATGGAGGAAAAAGACAGGCCCTTGTGAAGCATCTCAGTTAAGTATTGTAAAATCTGAGGTAAACTAGGCGCTGCTGTGCTCATCCCTTGAGATTGGTTCCAGACACAGAATCTTTTCCATTTTTCAGCATAAGATTTTCTAGTACTAGGCCTCCTTGTCTCTAAAATGATATCCATTACAGGTATGCTGAGGGATGGGTAAAGGAGAGATTAAGTAATTAGCCAGGCTGCAAGGTTCAGTGTTAGAAGCTGAGGGTGCAGAATCTGGTTCTCCTGCTGAGACAGCAGGGAAGGAGTCAGAGGCAGGTGCCATGGAGATAACCATGACACACTGCGCAGGAGGGGGTATCAGTGTTGGCACGGCCAGTCTGGAGCAATAAAAATCATCCATGGTTTGTCCTGTTTGATTTTTAGTAGTAATTTGGAGAGCAGAGCAGAGGCAGAGGGGGGAAGGCATAGACTGATAGGTTTTGGGGAGTCCTTGTGCAAAATTTGTCCAATTGGTAGTTCTGGAGAGAGGCAAACAGGTCTATATCTGGGCTCCCCCATTTGCTTGTCAACATGTTGAAAATCCTTGGTTCCAGTTTCCACTCGTGTGGGTCCATGGGTTTTCTGCTTAGTCCATCTGCCAGTGTATTTAACTTTCCTGGCAGGAATTGAGCTTGTAGGTGCACTCGGTAGTGCAAGGCTGTGTTCCACAATGCCATGGCTAGTCTGCAGAGGGGGTAAGAATGTGTACCCCCCCTGCTTGTTTATGTACCACATAACAGTGGTGTTTGTCTTTACCATTCGTTGTCCTGGAAGAATGTGGTCCTTGAAGGCTGTCAGAGCATTCTGTACAACTAACATTTCTTTTTTGATTGATATGCAGGTGCATTTGACTTGGGTTCCATTTGCCCTGAATGCACTTCCCTGCCAGGTGAGCCCCCCCATGCATAGTCTGATGCATCTGTTATTAGGGTTTGGGCAGCAGGGGGTGGTGTGAAAGTTAGTCTCTTGTTTTGGTGGCAGGCCTCTGCCCACCAAAGGAACTCTAGGCATAGGCAAGGTATGATAGGAATCATTGTTTCTAGGTCTTGAGAATGTTGACACCATAGGCATTTTAGATACCACTGTAGTTTCCTCATATGCAGTCTTGCATATGGAATTAGAAGAATGCAGGAAGCCATGAACCCCAAGGCTTGCAGTATTTGTCTTGCAGGGTTTTTGTGGCCACTTGTTTGAAGTAGGTTGTCAAATGAATCTGCTTCTCTGGCGTGAGGTAAGCCATCAAGCTTGCTCCCAGGAATTTAATTTGTTGACAGGGTACCAGGTGCAATTTCTTTTCATTTATGGTGTACCCCAGACAAGTTAGAACCTTTTGTACAAAGGCCAGATGATTCAAAAGTATGTCCTGGCTTTCTGCCTGGGGTTCCGGCGTGTAGATTGCGAGACGACTGCCCGCGAGCTACAACGCCGAAACAAGAAGGCCGCGGCACCGCTAGATCGTGGAGCTGCGGCGGCTCTAGATCCGCCGTCGGAACCCACGTCAGTAGAAAAACACACATATAGCGACAACCCCTAAAGCAGCTACGTTGCAAAACCAAACAAGTCACAAGCGCGTAATTCAAACACACGGCAATTGATTAATAAATAGTACAGCATACAAGCACAAATACCCCACACATACACAGTACACAAGTAAATACACAACAGTATAAACAGTAACAACTTACCAGTAGATCAGCTGAACTCCAAACAAACCCGAACAGTAAACAGTCACAGTAGACCAGAAATATAATCCACACTAGCAGCAGCTGCAGCAGTGTCTTTGTACATGCGCATTAACATCTAGTATGTCCCTGTCTATACGAAGCACGTTTACAGATCAGATATAGTAACCCTTGTACTGCAACTAGAATAGCACACATATGATATGGAGTGCAGCAGAATGAGAAGTTTCAGACTCCATACCCCTTAGAAAGCACATGCTACTGTAGGAGCGTGTAGAGTAACAACTAACAAACTATGCATAGCACTTTACACAGAATGTGCCAGTGGTTAACAGTATTGGGAATATGTCCATTCCAAGTCCCAGACATATTGATGTACAGCCATAAGTGCAACACACAGCATCTGTTCAGGTACGGCCCCCTTAGTACAATGGCAGGTGGGAACTGTGAACCAAGAAACACTTCCAGACAGGAGTGTCAACCCCCACACCTAGTCTACAGCAGCATGTGTGTTTAATAGGTTCTGGAAAACCCATCCAGTGTCTCCTGGGGCTGGTGTACAAAGGTATGTAGGCCCATGCAGGCAGAGAAGGGTGCAACACTGAGCAACTTCCCTATGTAACCTCTGTCACTGAAACTGAGACAGGGCCCCACATCCTGATTGGCTAGCAGGTACAACTGGGAGTTAAAAGGGACATGTACACCACATGTAGAAACTGTGTTTAAATCAGGACAGGTAGATGCTTACCACAGTATATACATTTGTTAGCCCCATGGCTGTCTAAACTGCATATAGTGACTCCATAGCATGACAGGCAGTTAGACCAAGGTGTAGTACTGACACCTGCACAGTGAGCTGTTGCAGGCAGCACTACAACACAGGGTCCAACACAGGGCAGTGTAAAGCAAGTATTGTTACATCTTATAGTGAATTGTAGCAGTGACGTCTGTACATCCAGTTCCCAACTATACATGCTGTGATGGATAATGAGAGGCCATCTACAAGTGGTGTTACCATGATGGAAGCTATGTACCGGTATAGCCCTGGTCAGCTTGGCAACAAATACAGCACAGTGCCCAGCCAATGGGGCAAACCAATGCTGGTAGTGGAGGGATACCTCTACCATTTGGAGCGTGAACTGCCACCTAAACGGTACTGGGCATGTATTGAGCGGAGACTACAGGCCTGTAGAGGTCGTGCCATCACTGTACGGCAGGAAGAGGGCGAGGAACTGCTGAAATCACTGCCTCACCAGCACGGGCCAGATGCAACAATAGCCCAGGTTGCTACACTGCGAGCAGAACTGCGGCAGAGGGCAGTAACTGGCCATGAGTTGCCAAGTTTGGTGATGCAGAGTGTCCTAGGCACAGCAGATGAGAATGTAATTCAGGAGATGCCTTGCCGTGCCACTTTGCATCGTAGCATAACCAGGGTACGTCAGAGGGCATGGGCATCCATGACCACACCTCCAGTAACACTCGCAGATATTGTTGTCAGCCACTATCCACTCCATAGTGGCAGCTTTATCCTCCGTAGAAGATCTGATATGGATGGGACTGATTCCTTGGCTCTACTTACAACAGCACAGAACCTAATTGATCTGTGTAGAGCTGACATCATTCTTGGAGATGGCACCTTCCCTCACGGGCCGATATATGTCGTCAGCTGTATACATTACATGGCTGTATTGGGACTCACACCTCAACAAGGATTGTCCCCCTGGTGTACTGTCTCATGACAAGGAAGTCAGAATCTGCATACTACAGTATGTGGGAGATACTGAAGAGTATGACTGCAGAACAGGAGTGTACCCTGGCTCCACAGTATACAATGACTGATTTCGAGAAGGCAGCGATCCGTGCCAGCCGTAAGGCATTCCCCAAAGAGTATTCTGAAAGGGTGCCTTTTCCACTTTGCACAGATCATTTGGCGCCAGATCCAGCATAACCACCTTGTATCCCTCTATGGTACGGACACTGCGTTCTCTATTGCCATATGCAAGCTAAATGCGTTGGCATTCCTACCAGTTGAAGATGTTGTCCCTGCATTTGTGGACATTGTGGCTACGTTACCTGAATGTGCACAGTCTATTGGCGTATTCCTGGATCATCATTATGTGTGAGGCCGATCACGCAAGTATGCATCCCGCTGCTCTCCACAGCAACGACTACCATCATCCTATCCTTTACGGTTCTGGAATGTTAGTGATGTGACCGGCATGGATTTCCCACGGACTAATAACCAGGTAGAGGCATGGCATCGTCGGGTGAAAGTGTTACTGGGGCGACCTAGAGTGCAGCTGTGTGATCTTTTGACTGTCCTGCAACAGGAACAGAACTTAACAGATACCCGACGAGAATATCTGTTGCGGGGGATGCCTGTGACACCACGTAGGAAGGTCAATGTTGTAAGGGAGCGTCGTCTAAAACACATCTTGCAACATAAGTGTGACTATAGTGATGTGCAGGATTTTCTCCGTGCTGTGGCACATTTCTATAAGTTATGATTATATCATGGTTTAGTATGCACCAAGCACTTCCCACATCACTTTACATTTTGCTATAATAAAGGCTTTGCCCACAGCACACAGGTTTCACTCTACCACTTTGATGCCCACTTGGCATCCTATTCTAGGCACATGTTACAGTGTTAGTTGCACACGGTGGTTTCTAGGGGGTGTAGAGTGTAGATCACATAGGGGGTTTGTGTCTCACACCTGTGGTTAGGGTGCAGGGGGTTCCTTTATTTTCACAGGGAATTGTCTGCAGGCATTCGTCACTGCAGCTAAACTGCCATACTGCCATCTGTCCACATCTAGTTGTCTCACAGTGGGTTGTCGCACCGCCTAGGTGCCTGAACCCTTCTGCCTGAATTAGACAATCGTCCATATATGGGTATATTTGAATACTTCTTTGCCTGCAAAATGCAATAACTGGAGCTAGGCACTTTGTGAATACCCTGGGCAAAGTCGATAAGCCAAAGGGCAGTGCAGAGAACTGATGGTGAGTGTAGCCTGCTTTGAATCGTAGGTATTTTCTGCAAGATTCCCTGATTGGGATGTGCGGGTATGCTTCTTTTAAATCTATTGCTGCCAACCAGGCATCTTTGCCTAGCATAGGAAGAAATTGGTGAAGAGTCAGCATCTTGAATTTTGGAATCTCCAAAAAGGTGTTTAGAGTAGAGAAGTCCAGGACAGGACACCATGAAATGCCTTTTCTGGGTAGAAACCTTGTCCCTTTTCCATCTTCTGGTACCAGTTGAATAGTCCCCATGCTTAAGAGAGAAAGTACTTGTTTTTGGGCCTCTGCCCACTGATTTGGGGGGTAGGTCCGGCCACCCGCTTGGTGTTGGCAACGTGTGGAAGTGAAATCTGTATCCCTGGGACACTATATTTAAAACCCATTTGTCCTGGGTAATGAGTTCCCAATTCTTTGCATGAAGAGCGATCTTTCCCCCAAAAGGGCAGTCAGTTGATAAGTGCTTGGAAATTTTAAAAGGAAGTCATTAAGACAGTTTACCATAGGGAGGAGTCCTATAATTCCCAGATTTGGAAGTGAAGGCCCCCACTGCTTAGTTCTGTGTATCCCCTGGGACTGAAACCTGGGGTTTTTGTTGTGTCTGGGTTTGGCTTGAGAAGACCTGGAAGGGGCTGGAAAGGACCAATTCTTAGAGGGCCAGTGCCTACTAAATCTAGTAGGCTGAACTTGTAAAAAATCTTTCACAGTTTGCATATATTTAGCTTTATCTTCCATCTTTTTAAGAACTTCCTCAGCCTTGTTGCCAAACAGGCGGTCCTGATTTAAAGGAGCATCCAACAATTTAGCTTTAACATGATCAGGCAAAGATTGCTTCTTAAGCCAAGCATGCCTTCTGAGCACAGACCCAGTAACAGCAGCCCTACAAGAGGCCTCCAATGAATCAAAACCACATTGCAAAGTATGTTTTCCAACTTGTTTAGCAGAATGCATTAAATCCTGTAATTCTTTACTTTCCACACAGTCAGGAATCAACATCATTTTCTGTTTAAGCAGTCCAATAACATGTTGCTGATACTTTAACATATGGAACTGACAGTTTAAATCCCTAATGGCCAAGGTTGCATAAGTGTAAACCTTCTTACCCAATCTATCCAGTGCCCTGGAGTCTCTATCAGAAGGGGTAGGATTTTTAGCAGTAGAAGCCTTAATGCCCTTGGGCCCCTGTGAAATAGTCTCTGGATCTGCAATAGGATTTCTAAAAAGGAACTTGTGGGACTCAGGGACCCTGTAGTATCTGTCAGGTTTTCTGGGAACAGGAGGCAGGGTATCAGGGGCCAAACTAGATTCCGAAAAGCGTCATCAACAATGTCTAGTACCAGAGGAATACCTAAAGGCCTATGCTGAGGTAGGAGAAGGAAATCCCTAAGCATCTTTCTTGAATCAGAAAAATCCTGGCTTTCCCAGTGGAAATGCTCCCTTACGAGCATGTAAGGTTTCTCCAAAAGAAAAATCCTCAGGAGGGGAAGCAGAGGAAATGTAGTCCTCTGCATCAGAATCTTCATAAGTAGATAAGAGCAAATCCAGATCATCAGAAGAATCAGAAACAACAGAATCCTGATCAGAAGATACATAATCAACTTCAGTCCTAGGCCTCTTAGAAGGGGGGGGGGGGATTTGGCTACCCCTGATTAGAGTTATTAGATCTTCAGCCATTCTTATTTGTTTTTTAGGTATAGAGGCCTGAGCATGTGGCCTGGGCGTCGTTTTTTTAGGCATGGATCGAGATTTAGGCCTAAGTAAAGAAGAAGGTGTCGTTTTAATATGCAAGTCCGTAGGCCTGAATACACCCTCAGAAGCCATAGCCTGCACAGCGGCTCCAGACCCATCCAAGGTAGAGACATCTGCGGGTTCCATAGTTGAAGCATCTCACGGCATACCGGACTCCGAGTGGGTCTCAGTAGAGGCCTGCGAATCAGAGGTAGTGGGTATCAGGGGCTGCGAAAGCGCCTCACTGAGTACCGGCGAACTGTCGACTGGCTTAGGAGAAGCGTCATCGGCAGTTTTGGACCTCTGTAGCCTGTCTCTATCTTTATCTTTGTGATTTTTTTGGAATCCCGGTAGTTGGATGGTTAACAGACGACATTTCTGCATAATTAAACCGAGAACTGAAATATTTAGAGGCGAAAATATACTGACGATGGTTAGTGCGCTGATTAAATAAAGCACAAAACCGACAGCAAGGTACGTCGTGGTCAGGGCCTAGACAAGGAATACAGTACAAATGAAAATTTTTATGAGGTATTTGCTTTCCAGAAGCAATGTAATTATTAACTTTTACTGACATCCGTAATGAGCAAGAAAAAGTTTCCCCAACGGGGTACTTAGCTTTAGTTGAAGACTTTGGTTCTGAAACTCGAAAATAAGAAGTTATGTACTCACCATAACGTTCCATCTGAGTAGATAAACTTCATTTGTCTGCAACCTGTGGGTTACGGATCCGAGCCGGCAACTTTACAAAGCTTAGATTTGAGTTCCTAGCTCCTCCCCTTACCCATAATCCCCTGCCAACCCTGACCGACCTCAGATAAGTTTGCCCACAAGCACTATAGTAGATAACTAACTACATTATCAGAAATGGTACATCACTATATGTCATGAAACACATCTGAAGGTCAGGGGGACGGGGGAGGGGGGAACGGTTGCAGACAAATGAAGTTTACCTACTCAGATGGAACGTTATGGTGAATACATAACTTCTTAATCTGAAGTAGTTAACTTCATTTGGTCTGCAACCTGTGGGACAGAGTCCCCAGCTACCTAAACCTTGGGCGGCCTTCATGGAAGGATATTCCGGAGCACTGCAGAGCCAAAAGAAGTTCTCCCTCTGGAGATAATGTCCAATTTATAATGATTGATGAAGGTATGAGATGAGGCCCAAGTGGCTGCTGAACAGATATCATCCAAGGAAACCCTGAATTTAAAGGCGGCAGATGTAGCTAGCCATAGCCCTAGTTGAATGGGCACGAACTCCTTGAGGTGCGGGCCTGCCGCAATTTTGATACGCTGTGATGATACACTGTGAAATCCATTTCAATAAGGAAACTTTTGTGACTGGTTTACCTAGATTAAATTTGGCAAAGGAGATGAACAGCTGGTCGGATTGTCTATGACCAGATGTCCTATGAATGTAAAATCTAAGCTGTCTATGCACGTCCAAAGAATGTAATCTGTACTCCCCTTTGTTCTGGTAGTTAGGAAAGAAGATCGGCAAATTGATAGATTGGTTAACATTAGATTCAGAAACTGCCTTCAGGAGGAAGGAGGGATTGGTCCTGAGGTAAACCCTATCCTTGTGAAAGGCTAAGTATGGGGGGTTCACAGAAAGAGCTTGCAATTCAGATACTCTCCTGGCTGAAGTAATAGCCACTAGAAAGGCTGTTTTCCAAGACAAATATTTGAGGTCTACTGAAGCCGCCAGTTCAAGGAGGGGCCAAGGCTTGTAATACCAAGGTCAAATCCCATGGAGGTACCGCTTCCTTTATTGGAGGCCTAAGTAGAAAGGTGCCCTTTAGGAACGTTTTGCACAATTTTGTAGTAATCAAAGGACCCATTTCAGTACCTACGTGATAATGAGAGATAGCTGCTAACTGAACCTTAACCGTAGAGCAGCTAGCTCTGCCATTAAAAAGACCTGAAAGAAAATCCAGCACCGCAGGCAAGGGGGCTGTAAAAGGATCCAAATTATGGCGTTCCGCCCAGATAGAGAAACGCTTCCATTTACTACAATAGACCTGCCTAGTAGAGGGCTTGTGCGCTGCTACTAGGATAGTTTTAACTGGAGATGAGATACCGGGAGTCCTAGCTACAAGTGAAACTGGAGCAGCCAAGCTGTAAGCTTGAGGCTGACCAGGTCGGGAAGTGTGAGCCCCAGGGGGTGGGAAATTAGATCCAGAAGGGGATCTAGAATCCAGGGCGGATTCGCTCGATGAGACCAGAGATAAGGGAACCAAGCTTGGCGAGGCCAGAATGGGGCAATGAGGATCATCCTGCTCCCCAACCGACTGGCTTTCTGAAGGAGTTGCAGCATGAGGGGAAGAGGAGGGTAGGCATAGAGAAGACCGGGTGGCCAAGCATGCACCAAGGCGTCCCTCGGGGCTTCCCCGGCAGGGGGAATGAGAGCAAAGTAATTGTTGCATTTCGTGTTTGAGGGAGATGCGAAAAGATCGCAACAGGGCTGCCCCCAAACGGCAAAAATTTGACTCGCTACTTGAGGATTGAGGGACCACTCGTAAGGTGAAAGGATGGTGTGACTCAGTCTGTCCGCCAGGATGTTGGTCTGTCCCAGAATGTGCGTTGCAATGAGAAAGCGATTGGTGGAGATCACCCATTCCCACACTCTCATGGCTTCTCGACAGAGTGGGTAAGACCTGGTTCCCCCTTGTTTGTTGATATACCATACCACAGACATACTGTCTGTCTGGATTGCAATTGTTCCTGCAGGCAGAAGGCTCTGAAGTGCTTGCAACGACAACAGCACTGCCCTCATCTCTAGAACATTTATGTGCAATACAGTCTCCGGATCGTTCCACGTGCCTTGGACTGTCCTGCCTGAATAATGCCCCCCCCCAAGACGAGAGGCGTCCGTGGTCACCGTGGTGAGAGGGGGGGCCGTGGCAAAGGGGCGTCCCGCCTGGAGGTCCAGCGATTGAAGCCACCAAACGAGAGCCCTCTTGCAGGCCCTGCTGAGAGAAATGGGGTGACTCGAGGGGTACTGATGAAGGGACCATTGGACGTGCAGAGTCCACTGTAAAATCCTCATGTTCAGACGCGCCATGGGAAGAAGGTTTATTGCGGCTGCCATGGACCCCAGGGCCCTCAGAACCAATCCCGCTGGAGGATTCAAAGATTGAAAGATGGCCTGCACATGTGCCCTCAATGTGTGCAACTGGTCAGGAGTTAGGAAGACTAGTTGCCTGTTGGTGTCCAGTCTGGCCCCGATAAAATCTATCACCTGAGTCAGGGTGAGAGAGGACTTGTCTGAGTTTATAGTGATCCCTAGTTGCGGAGCAAGGTTGAGGAAGTAGTCCCTGGCTAAGCATAGTAGATGCCTTGTTGGGGCGGTGAGGAGCCAGTCGTCCAGGTACGGGAAAACCTGCATTCCCTGGAGTCTCAGATGGGCCGCTATCACTGCTAATACCTTGATGATCACCCTGGGGGCCGAGGTGAGACTGAAGGGAAGGACCCTGAATTGATAATGACTGGCTCCCAGCCAGAAGCGGAGAAACCTCCTGGATCGAACGTCCATCAATATGTGGTAGTACGCGTCCTTGAGGTCTATCGAACACATCCAGTCGTTCTCCCGCAAGAGGGGGAGAATAGACTGAAGAGTGACCATCTGGAACTTTTCTTTGGTTACTGACAGATTTAGTAGGGAAAGATCGAGGATGGGCCTTAGGTCTCCCATCTTTTTTGGCACCAAAAAGAACCTTGAGTAGTAACCCGATCCGGACTGGCCTGTGGGGATGTGCTGGACAGCTCCTTTTTCTAAAAGCTGCCGAATTTCTGCAGCTGCAGCCTCCCTCTGATTGGGTGGTACATCGGGGAGGTGTTTGGGGATGTAGGAAATGTAAGAAAGGGGAATTCTGTATCCTCTGGATATGATACGAAGCACCCAGCGGTCTGTTGTAATGGACTCCCAAGCTGCTAGGTACCTTGAGAAGCGCCCCCCGACCGCCTCCAGAGTGGAGCAGTCGGGCAACCCCTCAGGGTTGCTGCATGGGCCGATCAGAGAAGGTTTCTCTGGACCCAAAGTTCTTCGGGCCCCCTCTGCCTCTAGGGTGGCGTCCACCCTGTCCTCCTCTGCCGTGGAAGGACTGGGAATCCTTAGCGAACTGGGACTGTTGTGACTTTCGGAACCACATTTTTTTCTGTCCCTTTTGGTTTCTGGAGAAGGACCTCTGGGGAGCAGAGAAGCGGACTCCGACGGCAGGCAACGTTTTCCCGTCTTCCCGTCCTTTTCGCTCTGGACTAAAGTCTCGTGAACTGTCTTGCCAAATAGGGCAGAACCATCTAAGGGGGCATTCGCAAAGGACGCCTTGAAGGGTTCTGCAAAATCACAATGTCAGGACAGGCCTGACGCCTCATAACTAGGCCCGCTCCGCTGGCTCTAGCGGCTCCCTCTGTAGCATGGGATACAAGCCGCATAGAGGTGTTGGATATAGACCTAAGAGTGGCCATGCGAGTGGAGTACAACTGTTTGCCCTCCGCTGACATGGACTCGGGGGGCGATGCAGCGTACTCTTAAAAAGGTCTTGCTGCAGCAGTATCACATGTGCCATGTAGTTCAGGGACCTTACAATGAAGGTCGCTGAACTAAATACCCGCTTCCCAAGACGTTCCATCGAGCGAGACTCCTTGCTCGGGGGATGGACCGAGGGACTCTCTTGGGCTAACTCCCTCTTGGTGGCTGCCGCCACCAACATGGCATCTACGGGGGGGTCCCTTGCTCCAATGGGACTTCTCAGTGGGGGGGCTTAGAATTCTGTCTGGACATTTGGGGACTGGCTCCACAGTGTCTGGCTCCTTCCACACCACGCATAAGGTCCACTAAGGGGTCGGCCGGAGGGGACACCCAAGAGGTAGATGGGCCTACTTTGAATGCCTCCAGGAACACAGATTCATCCGAGGAAGCCTTGGAGGTGGACCCCCCCCCCTTATCCTAAGCATTTCCATGATGTCTCCAAAGGAGACATCTTCGGGGGGTGACCTTGGGAAGCCTTCCCCCTCATCCAAATCCGTGTCTTCTGTCAAGGACTCGGGGGAGTCCACATGCCTCCTCTTGCACTTTCGCTTGTGAGGAACATCCTCGGGGTCTGTCCGAGGAAGTCTCACCAGCCACGTCTTGTTCCAGCGGAACGACCTGAGATGTCAAAGCAGGCTTTCCCTGTGGCCGGGTGATTGAAGCCTGACCCAACCGAGAGGGAGTGCAGGATGGAACCAAAGCAAGGACCAGGGGCCTGGATGCACTCAACAGAGCCCTCTCCACCACATCAAAGGCCAAGGGAGAGCCGCTCTCTCTGGGATCCAGGAGCAGACCCTCGCCCGGATCCGATGGATGGATCGGAACCGGCGCTGAGAGCATCAGATCCGAAGGACCAGTGTGCTCCGACCTGGATGGAGCCGAAGGCACACAGACCCCCTTGGATCCGAAGCTCAGACCACGGCTCTGAGAGCTCGGATCTGACAAGGAAGGATCAGACAGACCCGAAGGAAGAGTCGGAGCCGAAGTACCCGATACTGTCGGCGCCGACCCACCCCCGGCTCCAACGTTGCCGGCTCCAAGCGCTCCGAACCCGGGAAGCGGGTCGGAAAAGGAGCTATAGGGGCAAAGAAGGGTGTTGAGCTCCCCCCCGGAGGGGGGGGGGGCAGGAGCACTCCCATCTGCAGCTGGGCCTGGATGAACCTTCGCATCATCCGGTCCAAATCTGCATCTGAAAGGCTATGGGTGGATCTCGACAAGGCCACCGAGGCTGGCAGGGAGTGCCGCCTCGATGACCTTGATGGAGATCGGGTCGCCTCCTCCTCGGGTCCTGGTGAGAAGCATGGAGACCGGAGCCGAGAAGGAGGAGCCCTGGAAGCCCTGGAGGGAGAAGCCCGCTTAGCCGGGGGGGAGGGGCCAAAGCGGAGGCCTCAGCCCGCCACTTGTGGTGCTTCTCCCTCCTTTTTTCTTTCCTGGCCTCCCTCTCCTCCGGCGCAGAAGTGGGAGATTGAGTCCCAGCCGGGGGGAGAGAGGCAGGAGTGGCCGCCACAGAAGCCTGGGAGGAGGCCACAGAAGCACCGGAGGCCGAAGCCGAATCCGGGGGCAAGAGTCCCGCTAAGATCAGCTTCGACCTCCGGTCCTTCAGTGCCCTGGGGTTGAACGCCATGCAGATAGAACACCCAGAGGAGAGGTGTTCAACCCCAAGGCACTGGACACACCGAGTGTGGCCATCCGCTGGGGAGAGCTTATGGCCACACTCGGTGCACTTAGAAAATATTGGTTTTGAGGCCTCATACATATTAAACTAAAAAGAAAAACTCACTCAGTAGGCCCCAAACACATTAAACACACACACACACACACACACACACACACACACACACACACACACAGAGACTACGACCAGCGAGGGATGGGGAGGAAAAATTTGACTAAAATTTAAAAAGGTTATTTAAAAATGAGGTTATAACAAGGGAAACCTAACCAACACAAAACACTCACACAAGTTTAAAGGGAGAAATTAAGAAACAAGGACTTATCTGACCAAAAGACCAGGAGCTCGCAATCTAGCTGCTGTTCAGAAGCGCGGCAAACTAGATCTGAGGTCAGTCAGGGTTGGCAGGGGATTATGGGTAAGGGGAGGAGCTAGGAGCTCGGATCTAAGCTTTGTAAAGTTGCCGGCTCGGAACCAAGATCAGATCCGTATCCCACAGGTTGCAGACCAAATGAAGTTAACTACTTCAGATCGAAAATTTCAGGAGTCGGCCAACCGGCACTTGCGAACTGTTTCTGCTTTGGGCACCGCACAGCAAGAAAGACTGATGTAATGGTGTCGGCTGCATGTTTTATACCCCTGACGACCTGACGTCATGGAAGAAGGGACAGCAACTGACACAGGACCCACGATTTTGTTAATCAGGCCGACTGAGGGCTACCTGCAAGCAGATAACCCAAATGTAATGACTGCAACAGTGAAACACGAAGATCATCCTCATCAAGAGGTGTATTAACTGGTAAAAATTCACTTAATTTCCTAAAAAATGTGAATTGAAGAATTAACGGTAGTGCCATACAAAGTTTTAAGTGTAACACTGTGTGACAAAAGTCTAAAGTCTGACAGAACATCACAATCTCAAACTCTTAGAGGGGACAAATGAAAGACCTTTATTAAGTACATAAAGCTACTCATTGGCCAATACGGTCGATGAGATATTCACAACTATGTCCTCAGGACTCTGCTGTGAACTGCAGGGCCCAATTCCAATGGTCAGCCAGCATCTTTCTCTACTGTCCATGTCTGCCCCTGCTGTGTGACCAGCCCCTTTGCTCCTTCACTACAACTGATTCGGGAAGATGAAGACATAAAAAAGTATTAGATGCATTGTCATCATTTCCATTTAGACATGTGGATGGCCTAGTCTTTTCAGAATTCTCGTGCTTAAGCAGAACGTTAGAAGTAGGTTGATTGAATATTTGGCTGCACTCAGCCTGTACCTGCACATTATTACTGGCTACTACATTGTTATTCTGTGTAGGTAAAGTATCTACTCATTGGTCGCTAACAATTCTGTGATCATTAGATGGCCATTTATCAGAGGATTCATACTTGGGACAGGAAAAAAATATGACCATTCCGAAAGTCTGTGGTGTCTCTGTCAAGTTTCTTGTGCTTAACATCCTAAAAGTACTTCTCAAATTCAATAACATCAGATAAAAGATCCTCAACTTTTCACTTATAAGACAGACTCAAGATAAGGTTCCACAAGTTTAAAGTCACTGTTAACATCATTCAAAAGATCCAACTCAACTGGCTTAAAATGCTCAATAATGAGTCTGATATAGTTAAAGCCAGTTTCAAGATTTTAAGCTTGCCATGTCCTAAGAAGTACGTATACAGTTTGCCGTACGTTGGCATCCTTATCACCCTCATATCCATTGGTATAACTTTATGAAAAAGGCAAGCTTCCATGTATAATCCTTGCATTGCAAACATTTATATTTAAACAGGTTATTCTCAAGTCTTTTAAAAATATTCATAAAGTCAGCAAACGCAGCATCTCTTTTATCGAGTCCCATGGAAAAATTCACATTCTCTGAAGTCAAAAGCGAATTACCATCCACTTGAAGCACAAGATCCATCCTGCCCAATAAATTCACAACACAATCACTGTTCATAGGGTTGTAGTCAAGTTCAATAATACCTCCTTCCACCATGTTCCAGGGCCCAATTACAAAATTAGATACAATGTAACAAACAACCAAGGACTAAGGATACAGCTGGTTAAGCACCAAAACAAAAATATGCAAAGCAAAGAATAACCAGCTTAAATGGTGGAGAAAAACAAACTTTAGTGAACGTTAAAACCAGTGAAACACAGAACAAAAAAAAAAAAAAAAAAAAAACAACCCAGATATCAGCTTTCACACTTACGCTTGGTGCTTCATCAGATCTAAAAACAGATGATCACAAATATCATTTAAACAACAATCAAATTAAAATCACCACCTCAACTCACTTGATTTCAATACGGGTTTTAAAGGAATATGATCGGTCAACCCCCTACCCATAGCAGCCTGCAGTTCAAGAATCCACCTAGTTTCTGCACATCGTCTTATTTCGAATGTCACCACCTCTGCTACCACTTTTTAAGAGCTCTAGAACAAAAAATTTAAAACAATGCGAAGCTCCAAATTCCATTACATGTCTGCACAAAGCATTCCTTTTGTTAGATCTATTTACATTGGGCAAATGTTCACATATTCAGTCTTGAAAAAGACCTATTCATCTTACCAACATAAAAACTTTGACAAATAGTACAGATTGCAATATACACAAGATCACAACTTTTGCAAATGGCAAGAAAGTTAAAAGTATAAACATGTTTAGTATCTGGGTGTACATAGGTGTTTCAGCTTCTAATTTATTTACACATATTGCAGGAGTTACATGGGAACATCCCAGATTTACCTGAAATACGAACAACCTTGGAGAAGGTCTATAACAAAGAAGTTTTTTCAAAGATCTATTCCTCCTACAGCAGAATCTGGGGGTATCAACAACAATCTCCCTTTAACGAATGTCATTCATCAAAATATGCCAGTGTTTCCTGACAATATTGCAGATCGAATTTACATCATTCAAATATGTAAGAATCACACTAATGACATTACTAGCATTTTGGGAGACCGCTGCTCCCACAGAACCACCATTAGAGAAAAAAGGTCTAGCAGACTGCCCCCTTTCCTGAAGTACAATGTCTCTCTCTGCTTCTATTTCCCTCACAGTGTAACCTCTAGAAACAAACTCATTACTTAATTCAGTGAGCTAAGCATACTGTCATCATGAGCATTTAGCCTAGCATAATGATAAAACTGCCCATTAATGACATTACAAATAGTATGTCAGGAGTGCATACTACTTCTGTGTAAGAAGCTACATTTCTTACAGGGTTTCTTGTAAACTTTAGTATCCATTCCAGAAATCGTTTTAAGCACCTTCACATCTAAAAATTCAATAACCTTATCAGAAAAGCACATAGTGAATCACAAAGAGTTAGTAGTTTGTTCCAAGGAGGCTAGAAAATCATATAAAATGCAAAGAGGACCTGTCCAAATAAAAAACATGTCATCTACAAAGCGCTTATAATAAGGAATACATTTCTTGACATGATCGAACTATCCAATTTTCGAATGCAGAGAAAAAAAAATAAACAACAAAAAATAAAACTAAAGAGTGTAGGCGTGGGAGGCTGCACCCCCCACTACTTAAATATACAAACTCCAAGACTGCACTACATTGGGGTAAATGGAAATCTCCCCTTACGGAGATTTCTATTTACCCATTCGAAGTTTTGCTCGTTCGGCATTCTCAATGTGACAATATCAAATTTGATATTGTCAGCGTTTGAGATGTGATAGGGACCCATTGGTATGCATGGGGGATGCAGAGAAAATCAGTGTCTAAGATCCCAAATAATTCAGAGTTTTCTTGTTTCAGAAATTAGGGAGGTTAAAACTCTGTCAGACAAAACATAAAAATAAGAAATCCAACACCCAATAAAAAAACATACTTGGAAGTATAGGGGGATGCAAGGTGGTGGTGGCTACTTCAGCAGTATGTATTTAAACATAGTACAGGTGTGTAAGATCTTACCATAACAGTAGATGTCCTTCCCTTCACTGTTGCAGTATTCATTACATTAGGTATTCCCTGCCAAGAGTAGCCTGACATCCGGCCAGTACACCAAGGCCTTAGGCTGTAATAGGGATGCTGTATGTCACACGTATGCTCCCCGGTCACATAGGGTATAAAGATGATGCATGGACATACCTTCCTCAGAACTGAAAAGCCCCAGGAGGAATAACAGCCCAAGGAGTAAAACAGAAACATGCATCCAGAAGAAAGAAAAAGAAAAGGGGGAGGAGGGAGGGAGCAAACACTGCAACAGCGAAGTGAAGGACATTGACTGTTATGGAAAAAAAAGGGGAGGAGGGAGGGAGCAAACACTGCAACAGTGAAGTGAAGGACATCGACTGTTATGGAAAAAGAAAAGGGGGAGGAGGGAGGGAGCAAACACTGCAACAGCGAAATGAAGGACATCGACTGTTATGTTTGGTAAAAGAATGCCCAGAAGTCCAAGTAGCTGCCTCAGCGATGGAGCTGATATCCAATCCTTTGAAAAAAAAAGCACCAGAAGAAGTCACAGCTCTGGTAGAATGAGCCTTAAAAGAAGAAGAAAGGCTTTTCCCATGAAAACAGTAACAAAAGGAAATGGCCTTAGATATCCAGGATGGAAGAGTTTGCTTAAAAACAGCCTAATCTAAAGACCTAGGATGAAGAGAAACAAAAAAGTTGATTGCACAGATTTATGAATGGCTTTAGTTTCATCCAAATAATATTCAAGTTGTCTATGCAAAACCAAGGTGTGAAAAACCTTCTCACTAGCCAACAGCGGAGAAAGGAAAAAAAAAGTGGGAAAATGAATAGACTAAGAGACAACTCATTAATCACCTTAGGCATAAAAAGAATTGACACAAAGAGACACCCTGTCCCTATTAAAAAACAAGCTACAGCCATGACAACTTGAACTCAGATACCCTTTTAGCTGAAGTAAGAGCCAAAATAAGAATGGTCTTCCAGATGAAATGTTGTAAAGGAAGCTGAAGCTGCAGGCTGAAAAGGAGCCTGCTTCAATTTTTCAAGAAAAAAAATTAAAGTATCAGGAAGGAGGAATAAGCTTCCTAGAAAGCTAACACGAAGGACCACCTTAAGAAATTGTTTGACCTCAACTCTAGAAGCCAAAGTAAGAGTCAAAGGCAGACAGGCAGAAATAGCTGAAAGGTGGGCTTTGACAGAATAGTATGCCAACCCAGCACTGAGGAATTCACACAAATAAGAGAGAACCAAAGGAACTTGGCCTCCTGCAGAACCCAAAGCACGTCCTTAGAAAAAAGTGCCTAAAAGGGATTAAAACCCTGTTACCCACAGTATAGGCTGAAGAGTGGACAAGTGGGGATGGATGAGAGACCCTTTGTCTTGTGTCAGTAGATCCAGCCTGTGAGGTAACTTGTGATGATTGCCCTTGGCTAAGTGCAGAAGAGGGAACCAATGCTTTTTGGGCCAAAAGGGAGTCACCAACAAGATTATCGGATAGTCCTATTCTATCTTGAACAGGATCCTCGGAATGACAGGAAGGGGAGGGAAGCACAGAAAACATCTCCTTCCAAGAAAAAGAAAGGGTGTCCACCTTCCAAGCCAGAGGACATGGGATTTTGGTGCAAGAGAGAGGAAGCCAAGAAGTTATGTACTCACCATAACGTTTGATGTATGTAGTCCATCTCACCTTACATTCTTACCCCTGGGTTCGGACCTGGCCATACTCTAGCTCGAAATCTTCAACTGGCTCGTGGCTAAGAGGTATCCCATCATGCAACAGGCCCATTCCCCAGATCTTGTTTGCTGCAAGCGCACACATACACATACTGAGAACAACCACCCCCCCAACCGAAAGGACTACTGACACCTACAGACTATACCTCCAGGTCCTCAAGGAGGGGGGGGTTAGTAAGAATGTAAGGCGAGATGGACTACATACATCGAACATTATGGTGAGTGCATAACTTCTTGATGTTATGTAGTCCAATCTTGTCTTCATTCTTACCTCTGGGACAGCGCCCCTAGCACCTTGACCTTGGGTGGCTCAGTGAAAAATGCTCTTGAGCACTGTGGAACCAAAGGAAGATCTGCCTCTAGAGACCAGATCTAATTTGTAGTGACTAATAAAAGTATGAGGCGAAGCCCATGTTGCTGCCACACAAATATCATCCATAGACATCCTAGTCTGAAATGCAGTAGAGGTAACCACAGATCGTGTAGAATGAGCCTTCACTTTAAAGGGTAGTTCTTTGCCACTGGAACCATAAATAAATGAGATGCAATTGGAGATCCAGCGAGACAAGGTTACTTTAGAAACAGGAACCCCAAGTCTAGTGTCTGAAAATGAGACAGTTGATCTGATTTCCTGAAATCTTTTGTCCTATGTAAATAGAAATGCAATTGTCTATGAACGTCTAGCTGATGAAACTTAAATTCTGCCTTGTTAGAAAATTCAGGAAAAAACATAGGCAACTCAATGGATTGGTTGATACTGACAACAGAAGCAACCATTGGAATAAATGAAGGACTAGTTCTTAAGGAGACCCTGTCTTTGTGAAACATGAAATAAGGTGGCTTAATCGATAAAGCTTGGAGCTCAGAGACCCGCCTAGCTGAAGTTACGACTACCAAAAATACTGTCTTCCATGACAAGAAGTTTAGGTCACATGTAGCTGAGGGTTCAAATGGAGCCGAGGTGAGCTTCTGTAATACAAAACTGAGGGCCCATGGCATTACTGGATCAAAGACTGGAGGTCGGAGTAACATTGTCCCTTTCAGAAAGGCCCTACAAAGCCTATGAGCCATAAGGTTGGGCTCATTAACAATGTGAAAGGTAGAAATCACTGCCAATTGCACTTTAATAGTTGTTGCAGCTGATCCCTGACTGAACAGTTGAGAAAGAAATTCTAGTATTGCCGAAATAGGAGCTGTATAAAGATCAATATGTCTTTCACAGGCCCAAATGGAGAATCTCTTCCACTTACTGGAATAAATCTTCCTGGTAGAAGGCTTTTGGGAACAAGACAGAATGTGGACCACTTCTGGGGAAAAAGCATGACGCCCCACTATGGACGGAACTGGAGCAGCCAAACTGTCAACTTGAGTGTCTGGA
Organism: Protopterus annectens; assembly: GCF_019279795.1. Lineage (NCBI taxonomy): Eukaryota > Metazoa > Chordata > Ceratodontiformes > Protopteridae > Protopterus > Protopterus annectens. The sequence continues at coordinate 88,917,352 of NC_056749.1, forward strand.
TGGAGCAATGGAACTGTCCTGACATATGAATCAGTAGATCTGGATCCGGGTCCAGAATCCAGGGATCATCCATTAAATAGGGTTGAAGGAAGGGAAACCAAATCTGACAAGGCCAGTGTGGGGCAATCAGGATCATCTTGGTTCCCAAAGACTGTGCTTTCTGAATGACCTTTGATATCAGAGGAAATGGTGGAAAGGCATAAGGAAGACCGGAGGGCCAATCGCAAACCAGAGAGTCCCTGGATGTCTCCCCCTCCGGGGGGATAAGGGTGAAGTAGCTGCTGCATTTGGCATTGAGAGAGCTGGCAAATAGATTGCAGCAAGGCTGACCCCATCTGAGGAATATCTTCTCCGCAACATATTTGTTCAGGGACCGCTCGTGAGGCATTAGGATAGCTCTGCTCAGCCTGTCAGCAATCATGTTGGACTTCCCCGGTATATGTGTTGCAACTAGAAAGCGTTGGGAAGACACCACCCACTGCCAAACTCGAAGTGCCTCTCTGCAAAGGGGGCACAATTTGGTTCCTCCCTGTTTGTTCAGATACCATACGACTGACATGTTGTCTGAGTGGATTGCAATTGTCCCTAGAGGGAGAGAGCTCTGAAGTGTTTGCATCGCTAATAGCACTGCTCTCATCTCCAAGACTTTGATATGCAAATGAGTCTCGTGATCCTGCCATGTGTGCCTTGGACTGTCCTGCTGAGATAATGCCCCCCCCCCAATCTGGGAGGTATCTGTGGTCACTGTGACAACTGGAGAAGATGGGACAAAAGGCTTGCCCACGTTGAGATTGCTGGCCTGAAGCCACCAGCGTAGATCCTGCCTGCACGTGTCCATAATCAGAAATGAATGGGAGAGTGGAAGATGTTGAAGTGACCATTGGGCAAAAAGCAGCCACTGAAGAACCCTCATGTGTAGTCTGGCAAGGGGAACTAGCATGATCATAGCAGCCATGGTCCCTAATAACTTGAGGACCACTTTTGCCTTGATCTTCCTCAATGATAGTAAGGTGTAGACCTGCTGTTGTAGAGCCTGAATTCTCTCTTCTAATAAGAAGGCCCTCATAAGCACCGTATCTACTTTGGCGCCGATAAAGGTGACCCGTTGCGAGGGCAATTAGGCAGATTTTTCCCAATTTAGAGTAATTTCTCTGAAACAGTAGATGCCTGGTGGTGGCAGAAAGAAGCCTGTCGTCCAGGTACGGAAACACTTGGAATCCCTGACGTCTCAAGTGAGCCGTTACCACTGCCATGCATTTGGTGAACACCCTGGGGGCTGTGGTGAGACCAAAGGGCAGGGTGCGAAACTGAAAATGACTGGCTCCCAGCCGGAAGCGTAGATGACTTCTCAATGCCCTGTCCATCTTGATATGGTAGTAAGCATCTTTGAGGTCGATGGAGCACATCCACACATCTTTCCCTAACAGAGGGAGTATTGACTGTAAGGTGACCATGCGGAACTTGGACTTTTGTACATGTAGGTTCAATCGGCTGAGATCCAAGATAGGTCTCAGGTCCCCTGTTCTTTTTGGCACTAAAAAGAATCTGGAGTAAGTCCCTAATCCTACTTGGTCTGCGGGGACAGGCTGGATGGCTCTCTTTGAAAGCAACTTTTTTATTTCTAAAGTTGCAAAATCCCTGTGACTGGGTGGAACGTCTGGAATTCTCTTGGTTGGCGGGGGAGGAGAAGAGAACAGAACATGATACCCTCTGGAAATTATCTTTAATACCCACTCGTCTTGGGTGACGTCTTGCCAGGCTTCTGCGAATAAAGAAATGCGACCCCCGACCAGCTCCAGAGACGCACAGTTGGGCCTCCTTTCAGGAGCGCTGGTAGGGAGAACTGCGAAAGGAATCATGGTTCCCCTGGCTACGCAGGCCTCCTGTGCTTCTAGGGTGGCATCTACTTGAATTTCCACCCCCTCCCCTGCCTCTGGAGGGGGAATCACTTTGTGCGTCCTAAAAAAACCTCTGCGACTTCCTGAACCACATTTTCCCACCCTTCTGGCCCTTGGGGTAAGGTCTAGAAGGCATGGAAAAATGGACTCCCATGGCAGACAGGGTTTTTCCTTCCTGCTCGCACCTAGGGTGTCCTTCACCTTGGTTCTGAATAATGATGAACCATCAAATGGGGCATTGGTGAACGTAGACTTGAAGGCCTCCACGAAATTACACAGGCACATCCAGGAGTGTCTCCTAAGAGCGACACCGGAACAGTACAGTTTTGTACCTACCATAAATGTAGATGTTAGAGTGGTTATGCTGCTGCAGTCATCACACTGGGTTATCCTGCTGTCAGGTGGTCCCTGCAGTCGGCCTGAATTCCAAAGCCTTGTTCCGGCGTCGGTTGTCGTCGCTTCTTCCCTGCCGTCAGTGCGGCAGGGGTATAAAAGAGGCAGCCAACTCCATTTTCTTCAGTTTTTCTTGCCCCAGATGTCAGGTGCCCCAAACTAAGAAGGCAAAATAAGAAGCTTGCAAAACATACCTTAGTGAAAAACAATAGTACTAGTTGTAAGCAAATACATCATATAGACATGCATCCCAAAGACTGATGTACATGGAGGTATAAGAAAAGCCTTGTTAGGTAGAGGGGATGGAGGGAGGGTAACCTGTGGACTGCAGCAGCATAACCACTCGAACATCTACATTTATGGTAGGTACAAAACTGTACTATGTTCAGCGTGCTGTGCTGCTGCAGTCATCACACTTGGGTACAGTCCCAAAGCTATGGTTGGGTGGTAGGAACTAAACTGGGTTAGGTGCAGCTAAGATGCCCTGCAGAACTGCAGTGGCAAACCCAGCTCTGGTTTTTGAGTACAGAGGAAGGTGGTAATGCTTGGAGAAGGTGTGCACTGAACTCCAGGTAGCTGCCTCCAGAATGTCCTTTGTTGGGACTCCTCGGAGGAAGACTGCTGAGGTTGCTGTAGCCCTGGTAGAGTGAAACCTAATACTAACAGGCACTGCTTTCCCATGGTGTGAGTAGCAAAAGAGGATGCAATGTGCTATCCATTTGGAGATGGTCTGTTTTGAAATAGCCTTTCCTTCTGTGCCTGGTGCATAGGATACAAGGAGTTGGTCAGATTTTCTGAAGGCCTTTGTCCTGTCCAAATAGTAACGTAACTGTCTGTGAATGTCCAAAGAGTGAAGGAGTCTTTCTCCTTTATTCTGTGGGTTTGGATAAAAGGTGGGCAAGTGTATGGTCTGATTGAGAGCCACACTGGATACTACCTTTGGCCTGAAGGAAGGGTTGGTGCGTCTTTACTCTGTCCTGATGGAAAATGATGAAAGGTTCCACTGCCATGAGAGCCTGCAGTTCGGAGACTCTGCGTGCTGAGGTGATAGCCAGCAGCAGGACTGTTTTCCATGACAAATATTGAAGCTCTGCTGAAAAGGCTGGTTCGAAAGGAGGAAGTGTTAATTTTTCCAGCACAAAATTTAGATCCCAAGTTGGAGTTGGTGGTTTTCTGGGGGGGTCTTATATTTTTTGCCCCTCTGAGAAACTGTCTTAGCAAAGGATGAGAGAAAATGGGAGGAACCGTATCATAATGAGCTGAAATGGCTGAAGCATGGATCTTTATGGATGAGAAGGAAAGACCTTTGTGTAGCATCTCAGCTAGATATTGGAGTATGTGCGGAATATTTGGGATGCCAGGATTTAGGCTTCTGGCCTGGCTCCATACACAAAATCTTTTCCATTTGTCTGAGTAAGTTTTTCTGGTGCTGGGCCTTCTGGCCTCCAAAATGACATTTTGGACATCCTTTGAGAGAAGTGTAGTTTGATAATTTAAGGTATTTTCCATGCAGCTAGATTTAAGGTCCTTAGTTGACTGTGAAGGATCTGAGAGTTTTTTGTGTTAACAGCAGAGAGAATTGAGGTAAGATCCATGGAGGGCTGCGAGTCAGGTTTCATAGTAGTGGGTACCAGTGTTGACGTGGCCAGTCTAGAACAATGAGGATCATCTGTGGTCTCTCTGATCTGGCTTTCAGTAATACCTGGGTCAGTAGAGGCAGAGGTGGGAAGGCGTAGACTGACAATGCTGTCCAACTGAATGATAGGGCATCCACTTTCCAGGCCAGGGGATGATAAGTCCTTGTGCAAAATTTTTGTAGCTGGCAATTGTTGGTTGAGGCAAACAGATCTATATCTGGTGGTCCCCACCTTTGAGTTATCATTGAGAATACTTGCGGGTGTAGTCTCCACTCATGAGGGTCTGTCAAATTTCTGCTTAATTCATCTGCCAATTTGTTCTCCTTCCCTGGCAGGAATTGTGCTTGCAGTTGTACTTGGTAAGTTAATGCTGTGTTCCACAAGTCCAGTGCCTGTCTGCATAGTGGGTAGGAGTGCGTTCCTCCTTGTTTGTTTATGTACCACATAACTGTGGTGTTGTCCATCCTTATTAGAAGTTGTCCTGGATGCAAGAGGTCCTTGAAGGCTGTTAGTGCATTTTTTACAGCTAGCATCTCCTTTTGATTGATGTGTAGTTGCTTTTGATTTGCAGACCATTTGCCCTCTATGCATTGTCCTGCCATGTGTGAACCCCAGGCATAGTCTGATGAATCTGTTGTCAAGGTTTGGTTTGCTGGAGGTGAGACAAAAGGAAGGCCCTGGTTTGCTTGGCATGCTTGAGCCCACCATAGAAACTCTTTCTGAAGGCAGGGAATGAGGGTTATACTTGCTCCGAGGCTGTGTCTGTGTTGAGACCATACACTTTTTAGGTACCATTGTAGTTTTCTCATATGCAGTCTTGCATATGCAATTAGTTGAATGCAGGATGCCATGTAACCCAATGCCTGCAGGAATTTCCTTGCAGTGAGCTGGGTAGAAGTTGCCATCTTTTTGAAGTACTGAGCCAGTTGTTTTTGCTTGTCTGGCGTGAGGTAAGCCATCTGGGCCATTGTATTCACGCTGGCACCCAGGAAAATTATTTCTTGTGAGAGTATTAGTTTTGATTTCTTTTTGTTTACTGTGTACCCTAGGCAACTTAGCAACTTTGTTACAAATGCCAGATGCTGTAGTAGGATGTCTTTGCTGTCCACTTGGATCAGGCAGTCGTCCAGATATGGATAGATTTGTACTCCTCGTTGTCTGCAGTATGCAATTACTGATGCCAGGCATTTCGTGAATACTCTGGGCGCAGTAGATAAGCCAAAGGGCAATGCAGAGAATTGATAATGCGTTGTGCCTGCCAAAAATCTGAGGTATCTTCTGCAATCTTGTCTGATAGGGGACATGCAGGTATGCCTCTTGGAGGTCCAACGTTACCAGCCAAGACTCCTTGCCCAGCATGGGAAGAAGCTGCTGTAGTGTGAGCATTTTGAATTTGGGAATGTCCAGGTACGTGTTTAGAATTGAAAGGTCTAAGATGGGTCTCCAGGCTTTGTCCTTTCTTGGTACTAGAAACAGTCTTGAGTAAAATCCTTGACCTTGCTCTTTTGCAGGTACCTTTTGAATTGCTTTCATGTTCATGAGAGATGAAATTTGCTTTTGTGCCTCTGCCCATTGGTTTGTTGGTAGATTTGGCATGCCTCTTATCCGTGGTAAAGTGTGAAAATGAAATCTGTAGCCTCTGGTAATAATATCCAGAACCCATTTGTCCTTTGTTATGATGTGCCAATTTTGTGGAAAAAGAGCCAGTTTTCCTCCTAGAGGTGCTGCCTGGGCAATTTTGTTTGGCAGGCGAAGAGCAAAGTCATTGAGTTTGTTTCCTGAAGGGTTGAGATCTGTCGTCTCCCCCTCTTTGAGTTGTTGTTTGCCATTGTCTAGGCCTGAAGATACCTTGTGCCTGGCCTCTGCCCCTAGGGCGTCTGTACCTGCCCCTTTGGGGTCTGTCTGAAGCAGGAAAGGACCAGTTTTTTGATGGCCAGTTTCTGCTGAAGCGAGGAGGTTGTACCTGTAAAAAAAATCTTTAACTGTTTGCATTGATTTTGCCTTTTCTTCCATTTTCTTTAAAACGTCCTCTGCTTTGACACCAAATAACGCATCCTTTTGCAGTGGAGCATCCAGTAACTTTGCTTTGACATGTTCTGGTAGGGTCTGCTCTTTTAGCCAAGCATGTCTACATATTACAGACCCTGTGACCGCTGCTCTACATGAGGCCTCCAAAGAATCAAAACCACACTGCAAGGTATGTTTTCCCACTTGTTCTGCTGCATGCAACAAATCCTGCATCCCTTTGAAATCTAGTTGATCTGTTTGAGGGATCATTTTCTGTTTTAACTGAGTAAGCAAGTACTGCTGGTATTTAATCATGTGGAATTGGCAGTTTAATGCCCTCATGGCCAAAGTGGCAGAGGTATACACTTTTTCCCCCCATCTTTCTAATGCCCTGGAATCTCTTTCCGCAGGTAGTGGATTCTTAGCAGTAGAGGCCTTAATCCCTTTGGGACCCTGGGAAATGGTTTCTGGGTCTGCAGCAGGGCTTTTATATAAAAACTTGTGAGAGTCAGGGACTCAATAGTATCTGTCTGATTTAGGTGGTGATGGAGGTAAGGAATCTGGATTTAGACTGGATTCAGTGTAGACATCATCCAGAATGTCTAAAACAGGAGGAATGGCTAGGGGTCTATGCTGAGGTAGAAGAAGAAACTCACGGAGTCTTTTCTTGGAGTCAGAGTAATCTTGTCCTTCCCAGTGGAAATGCTCTCTCATGGTGTGCAAGGTTTCCCCAAAAGAGAAGTCTTCGGGGGGGGGGGGGGGGGGAAGACTCCTCAGCATCTGAGTCTTCATAGAGGGAAGGGGTCATCCTGTTCCTCAGAGTCTGCTGAGGAAATGGATTCCTGGTCAGAAGGAGGTAAATCTTCCAGTCTAGGCCTTTTGTCAGGAGGGGGTTGGGAACCTCTGATAAGGGTAATCAGGCCCTCCGCCATTTTGAGTATTTGTTTTTTAGGCATAGGGGCCTGTGAGGGAGTCTGTGGACCCGGTTTCTTAACCTTTGGAAGCCTAGCGTATGACATAACGGAGAGAGTCGTCGGTTTAAAGACGCCTTCTGAAACCGAAGGCCTGTCCATAGTCTCCGGATCGCCGCCAGGGCTGGCGTCCGCGAGGTGAGGAGGAACCGGCTCCAGTGGCCCAGTAGGTTCTGTCTGAGAGGTAGTCACATTTTCTAAGTCTGCGGTAGTCAGGGGATGCGTAGGCGCCTCACTGAATACCGAAGATCCGGTGGCAGGCCTAACAGAGACCTCGGTATCTGGTCTAGGTCTAGGCTGCTTGTCTTTGTCCTTGCGTTTTTTAAAAATAGCGGTTGTCGGAGGTTCCAACGACATGTAGTTGAATTTTCTGCCAAAATAATGTCAGGCGGTATCAGCCTGGCACTTAATAGTGCGTTTATTGAACCTAGCGCAAAACCGACAACCAGAAACGTCATGGTCTGGGCCTAGGCAAGGAATACAATAAGAATGAAAATCCTTATGAGGTATTTGCTTCCCACAAGAAATACAATTATTAACTTTGTCTGACATCGGTCTGAGGCAAGAAAAGTTTCCCCAATGGGGTACTTAGCTTTATAGAAGACTTCAGCTGAAATTGTGTTCGAAAATCTCAGGAGCTGGCCGACCGGCACTTGCGAACTGCTTCTGCTTCGGGCACCGCGCAGCAAGAATGACTGAAGAAAATGGCGTCGGCTGCCTCTTTTATACCCCTGCCGCACTGACGTCAGGGAAGAAAAGACAACAACCGACGCTGGACCAAAGCTTTGGAATTCAGGCCGACTGCAGGGACCACCTGATGGCAGGATAACCCAAGTGTGATGACTGCAGCAGCATAGCACGATGAACATCAGCTGCCCTGCTACTCTGTTGGCTGCGTAGGAGATCAGCCTCATGGAGGAGTTGGTAAGGGAATTTAGGGTAGACATCTGTGCACTGACCTTTTGTGCCACGGCATCAGAAACGTTACCCTGTAGAGAATCTCCTAGCTCTTTTAAGAGATTTCTCTGGAGCCTTGTAAAATGCGTCAAGTAGTTCAGCGACCACAGATTAAAGGCCGCTGAGGTAAACACATGCTTCCCATACCTGTCCATGGCCCGGAACTCTGTTAGGTGGATGGACGGTAGATAAAGTTTCAGTAAGTTCCTTCTTGGTGGCTGCTGCCATCCCCATGGCATCTACTGGAACGCCTTTTGTCAGATATTCCTTGTCTCTGGAAGCAGACAAAAACGTATTTGGTCTCCTAGGGACCGGTTCCACAATGTCAGGAGTCTCCCACACCTTTTGACAAACAAGATCTAGTAGCTCATCAAAAGGGGGAGACACCCAAGAAGCGGAAGGTTGAGACCCAAAAGCCATCAGGAACACAGACTCATCAGAATGGGATATGGAGAGCCAGCCACCTCTCTGCTTCAAGATCTCCAGGATAACTGAAAAAGAGATATCTTCAGAAGACGACTTGGGGGACCCCTCTGACTCCTCGAGGTCGATGTCTGACGTGAGAGACTCATACAGGGAGTCTATGTGTTTCCTTTTACACAATCTCTTTCTGACGGGCTCCTCAGGCAAAAACTCTGGGGAGACGTCTGAAAGTTGGGGACCACTCATGGAGGTATCCTGAGGCCTTGGGTCTCTGGTGTCCATGGATAGAGGGTGATCTGAAATTGACACCGGCGCCGGAGGGGGCAGAGTGTCGGTGCCATAGGATGCAGCTGATGATCTGGCCAGCATGCTCCTTATAACCTCGAAGACTGATCCCCCCGGCTCCGAAGGCCGACTAACCGTATAGGATACGGTAGTAGCCCTCAGCGCCGAGAAGATGAGGTCCTAAGCAGATGTCGGGTCCAAGCTCATCCGAGCTGAAGCACTGAGAGGAAGGCTCAGAACTGATGAAGATCAATCCAAGCCCTCCCCCTCGAGTCCGACCGGGGAATTGTGGACCCTCGACCCCGTGGACGGACCGACAGGGTCGGAGCAGAAATTGGAACCAAGAGGCCAGGTGAAGCTACTGGAACTGACCTAACGGCACCCAACGGAACTGACAACTCTGGCTCAGAGGGCTGAGAAAGGCTCGTAGAAGGAACAACAAATGATGAAGAGGTCATGGTCCCTGGAGCCGACTGGGTCGGAGTTGAAATCAATTTGGCCAGCACCGATGACTGAAGCAGTTTCTTCACCACTCTATCAACGTCCTCATTGGAAAGGGACCTGGAGGACCTGGAGGATATAGTTGGAGATCTGGATCTCCAGGGGGAGGGCTCGGATTGATCTTCATTGGTTCTGAGCCTTCCTCTCAGTGCTTTCACAACGGCTATGCCTATGTACCAATACCAGCTGAATCTCACTTATCTCTACTAACTTTTTTTTCTAATTTTATTAAGTTTTTGTGTTAAACTTCTGTGCTTAAACTGTCTGAATATAGTCCTGTATTGATCTTTGTAAATAGTTAGCTCTTTGTTCTTTGCCTACTATGTTTAATCTTTTCTCATGTAATTTAAACATAGACCTATCGATAAGGGTGTTTTTTTTTTATGTATATTATTTGCTATATAACTAATGTGGAGCTTTTCTTCCCGGGCCTCTACTGAAAATGGACATATATCCAGTTAGACTAGCCCGGTCAACAAATGTAAAATAAATAAAAATAAATAAAAATCTCCCTACAGGTAGAGACTGACATGAAGGAGAACCCAGTTGAACAACTGGAGACAGGCTCTAAACCAAAATATCCATGACCAGCTCCGAAAGGCTGACAGCCGATACAGACTTGGTCAATACACTACCTTCCGTCGGCACCAAAGCCAGTGGAGCCAAAGAAGGAGAAGCTGTTCTAGCAACTTTCTCTGGCAGCTCTGAAGAAACAAACAGAGCCGGAGAGCGCTTCTTAGCAGTCTTTTTGTCCTTTTTAGCTGGAGAGGATATGCTTCCTTGAAGGAGTGTTTAAGCAGTCCTTTCAGAATGAGCTTGTTCTTCCTCTCCTGTAGCACATGGGGACTGAAGGAATGACAAAACAAGCAGGATCTTGGAGGTGATAGCCCCCAAGCAGTACACGCACACGGAGTGCCCATCAGTCAATGACATTTTATTGTTGCATTCAATACACTTCTTAAAGCCCGAAGGCCTGTGTTCCTTACAATCCTTAGACATGCTGTGTAATGAGTACACACACAGAGACAAGCTGCAAAAAGTACAGTTTTGTACCTACCATAAATGTAGATGTTCGAGGATCCACATTGCTGCAGTCCTAACTATTGGGTAGTCCGCTGTCCAGTCGCGCCATATCCTCAGTCTTTTCTTGCCCCAGATGTCAGAAGACCCTAAAAGACAAGGCCAAAACCAAAAACTCCAACATACCTGCAACAAAAATATGTACAAATATATAAAAATTTCCCAGAATAACCTCTCACTACACCCCCAAAACACAGACACATTGCTGCAGTCCCAATTCATTGGAAAGTCCCAAAAGCAGGTGGGAGGCTGGCAACTCAAGTAGCTGCCTCCAAAATATCCTTAGTTGCCACCTTAGAAAAATGCTTGAAGTGGCAAGTGGCCCTCGTGGAATGAGCAGCTGGAATCTCCTTGCCATGATGGGAATAACAAAATGCAATGTACAAAAGCCCACCACCTAGAAGATTTTTTTGACACAGGCTTGCCCGGCCTGCAACTCAGAAACCCTTCTTGCAGAAGTAATGGCCAACAAAAAGCGCAGTCTTCCATGACAAGTATTTCACCAGCAGCAGCCGCATGAGTTCAAAGGTTGTAGATTAAGTTTCCCAACACAAAATTGATCCCAAGCAGGAGTAGGTCTTTGCTGCAGTCAAAATAAAAATTTCTTCCATTTTTCTGCACACTCTTTCCTTGTACTAGGTCTCTCTTGGCTTCCATATCACATTTAAAACTTGAGGAAGAAGAGACCTGCTGCTGTTCAAAACAGAATATGCCAGGGCTGTTAGATGAAAGAGGGAAGCTTGACATTGAGCCCACATGTACACACAAAAGACCTAACTAAACCCCGCTCAAGAAACTAGAGCCTCTAACTAAAAACGGCCTAGTAACCGACAGGAACAAAAAACTAGAGGGAGGACTAGGTCCTCTAATTTAAACGGGCCTAGCCCGGGTGAAATAAAGGCAGGATAACACCACTATCAGACGACAAAAACAATAAATAAGTTACAAGTAACAGGAAGCACAACACAAAGACCACACGGAAAACAATGGGGAGGACTAGGTCCTCTAACTAAAATGGGCCTAGCCCTTGGGAAGAAAGGGAGTGAACAGGATACCAAAAAATGGCCAACGAAAAGGGCCACACAACCAGCAAGAGAGACACACATACAGTAGCTATGAAAATAGCTTTTTATGATCAGCAAATATCCAAAACTTTAGAAAAAACTATACTATGCCACGGTCAAAAGTGAGACCACATCTGAGCATAATGAGTGGCAAACGAGATCTGGGGAATGAGCCTGTTGCATGATGGTATACCTCTTAGCCACGAGCCAACTGAAGACTTTGAGCTAGAGTATGGCCGAGGTTCGGCTCCGAACCCAGGGGTAAGAATGAAGGCGAGATTGGACTACATAACATTGTCTGTTCAGAGGGGAGGCAAAAAGATCTACCCGAGGAGCATCCCACTGGTGGACAATTTCCTGAAACATATCGCTGTGATGCATCCATTCATGAATACTGTGTTATGGACCTACTCAGAGACTTTGTCACAGTGTTCTGTTTTGAAGAAATACAGACAGCCTTAAGAGTTACCTGATATTGGACAGCCAGCTCCCAAACCCGAAGAGCTAGTCTGCACAAGACTGCATCCCATCTTGCTTGTTGATGTACCACATTACTGTGGTACTATCTGTAAAGGCACTGAGGGGCCAGGGAAGGAAGAGAGAATGGAAACCTGAAGAACAAGAAGAAGCACCCCCATCTCTTTGATATTAATGTAGTGCTTCCTCTGATGAAGGGACCAAAGGAAACAACCCCTGCAAGTACAGCTGGTGCAACAGGCCAAAATATCAAAACTCAAATTCAAAAAGAGGCCAGCACCATATGAGTAATTGAATAGCTATTTATACCTTAACTAATTATCACATTATATGACACATCCTAACAGCATCAGTTCTCTAAGGTTATCTATAAATGGTCATTACAACCGGGAGCGTACCCTTGGGTCATATTTTAACCATTATAAACACAGTAGTAATATTAAATATTCTGATCAACAAGTTACATTAACTGGGGATAAACTGATTGGTTCCTTTCCCTGTAGTCACTGTTCATTTTGTAAATTTATGCTTAAATCTAAACAATTTTCAAGTAAGAACACTAGTAAATTTTATGATATTAAATCCTTTGCCAATTGTGGCATAGGTTGATTAGTCTACTTAGCAACATGCTCCTGCTCATCTTTCTACATAGGACAGAACTCCCGTCCATTATGTATACGTGTGTCTGAACATCTTAGTGATATTCAGAATAAACGGACATCTAGTGCCCTTTACAAACATGTTGTCACACACAGTTCAGCCAGATTTAATTTTATGGTAAATGATAAGATTCAGGGGGATAGAACTAATAAGTTAGGATGGCATGCTTTACTTAATAAAAAAGAAAAGAACTGGATTATTAAGGTGGGGGGACTATTTTCTCCTGGTCTTAATGACCATTTAGAGATAACCTTAGGGAATTGATGCTATTAGGATGTGTCATATAATGTGATAATTAGTTAAAGTATACATTGCTGCACTTAGTTTTTGTGTATTTGTCACTGAGGAAGGCAGGTTTGCTGAAAACGGTCTGATTTTGTTGGTGTTGCCACAATAAATAGCTATTCACTTACTCATATGGTACTGGCCTCTTTTTGAATTTGAAGGGACCAAAGGCCCTGAACTTTTAGAGGGCCAAAAGAAGCTCTCCACCCCACATCTATGGCAGCTGAAAACAGTTCCCAAGAGGGGACTGTACGCTGAAAAGTAAATCCTGGGTTGAGAGGCAGTTGATGACTCTACCACTGAACTTCTAGCTTGAGGCGTGGAATAAGAGGAATCAGAAAGTCCAGGGGATGGGAATGTTGAAGCCAGACTGACTTTAGGAACAACTGCAGCTTCCTCATATGAACCCTGGTTAGAGTAAGCATAGGAACAGTGTAATCCATGAACCCCAGAATCCTTAGAAACTCCCTGGCTGTAACTGAGACCAGAGGAAGAAGGGATTGAAAAAATGCAATCAGAGTTAAAGCCTTGGAAGGAGGCAGGGATGCCAGCATAGGAATGATCTGGAGATAGCAACCTAGAAAAAAAATGACCATGGGAAGGATTTTCAAAAATTCACTGTAAACCCTAGGTTCTGCAAGAGACAGATAGCACAGTGAAGGTGCTGAAGCAAGGTCTTGGGGGAGAAAGCTTGAATGAGCAGGTTGCCCAGATCAGTTTGTTTCGTTGTCTAGATAAGGAAAGATCTGTATTCCCCTCATCCTGCAAAAAGCAATCACAGGAGCGAGGCATTTGGTGAAAGCCCTTGGGCAGTAGACAGGTCAAAGGGCAAAGCAGAGATATGAAAATGCAGGGAAAAAACAGAGAAACAAAATTTTCTTGAAATGGGAATGAATAGGCATCCCTGAGATCCAGAGAGATCAGGAAAGCCTGAGGTAGAAGAGAAGGAAATAAAGTTTGAGGGGATAGCATTCAAAAGAAGAGAACCTTTAAAAAGGTGTTGAGCTGGGAAAGATCAAGAATGGGTCTCCAGATGTCTTCTTTCTTGGGAACCAGAAACATTCTGGAATAAAACCCCTTCCCCTTTTGAAGAACAGAAACTGCTTGGACGGTGCCTTGACACAGAAGGCTCTGAAGAATCTCTGGAGGAAACGGGCAACTGTTACTGAGGAGTATGAGGAATGCGCAAAAAAAGGAGGAAGAGATTTCCAAACCATGTAATACCCCTGACGAATGATGGCTAGAACCCAACCAATTGTGAACGGACGGGAAAAGATGAAGAGAAAGAAGAACTTGGCTTAGAAGGGAGGGAAGAAGACAGTCAGCCAGCCAGAACCTGGCTTGTCAGGAAAAGGAGGCTTCTGAGCTGTAAGAGCCTGAGTAGACTTAGCAGAAGGAGCCCTTCTAGAACCCTTTTTTACCTTTGGGAGGGTTGCAAGAATGTCTACGTACAAAGGCAGACTTGGTAGGATAACTCCTCTGAAATTTGGGAACATGGGAAACAAAAATATGCTTTAATCCCTGCACAGCCTTACGTTTCCCCTGAAGAGACTTAAAAAGCTCAGGAGCTGCAGAACCAGAGAGATTTTTATTGTCAATAGGAGCATCCATCTATTTTGCCTTAATATCAGGCAAAGGCTAAATGTGAAGCCAAGAGTAATGCCTTAACACAGAACCAAAGACAGCAGCTCTAGAAAAGGCATTTAGACTAGTGGCAAAGATGTTCTGAGGAAGGTACATCCATACGTCACATTTATGCCCTACGCCATGACTAGGGAGCGTGTGTGTGACATATGACGTCTCTATTACAACTAAAGGCTTTGGTACACTGGCAGGACATCAGCCTACCTTTGGCAGGGAATCACTAGTGTAAAGAATACTGCAACAGTGACATCGAAGGACATTTATTATGGAAAGTTTACTAGCACAACTGTACTATGTTCATTATTAGATCATTGCTGCAGTAGAGTTAAGGAATATGGGATGAATAACATAGCTTATTGAGTAAGGGAGAAGGAAGTTGGATCAGAGCCCAGGAACCCTTGGAGAACAGACCTAGCAAATCCTGCAACAATATCGAAATCTCATTTATAGTACTTGGTACAGGTGTGCACATTAGTAGACTAAGCTGCTGCTCTGGTATGTTTCTACAATCCACCCCTTTCCAAAAAGGCACATAAGTACCCAGGCTTCTAGTAGAGTGGGCTCTGACTTTGCATGGAAGTGACTTGTTATAGTGAGAACAACAAAAAATAATAGCCTTGGATAGTGAATTAGAAACCGTCTGCTTAGATACTGGTTGTCCTTTCTTACCTTCACATGAGACAAACAGTTGATCAGAAGTGCTAAAGGAATTTTTTATGTCAATATGGCATCGAGGTTGCCTACGGACACCCAGAGTAAGAAGAATTGGTTACTTCTTATTTTTAAGCTCTGGAAGGAAAAATTAGATAAACAGCCAAGCTTATTGTAAACTCTAAAACAACCTTTGACACAAAGGAAGGATCTGTTCTCAAAGTTACCCTATTTTTGTAAAAATGGGGTAGGGATGACTCACCATGGAAGCTTGTAATTCAGGTACTCCTACTGCAGAAGTTGGAGCAATTAAGTAATACTGTTTTTTAAGGATAAGAACTTCAAATCAGCCTCCCAAGCACCTCCAAAAGGTAAAAAAGTAATTATGTACTAACCATAACACTCTCTGTGTTGTCGACTTTCATTCTGCATCAACTAATGGGTTCGGATCTGATCCCTTAGATCCAATTTGGCAGTTGCAAAAGCTTGTGGCAGCTTCAAACTGTCAAGCTTCTCCCTTACTCACAATGCACCAACCCCATTTACCTCAGATGTTGTATGCCGATTACAGTAGAAAGAAGTGTGTTTATAAATATATACATATACGTACATATACACACATCTATGTATATGTATATCAAAGCAGAGACCATATCTGGAGTTCAATTATGTGTGGAGTATAACTAACCCCTCGCTCATCCAGAAATTGCATAAGGATCGGAGTTGGTGGGAGGAGAGGGGAAGAATGAAAGTCAACAGCACAGATGGAACATTGTGACGAGTACATACATTCTCTATCTGATCTTGTCAATTTTATAAGGATCGGAGCTGGTGGGAGGAGAGGGGAAGAATGAAAGTCAACAGCACAGATGGAACACTGTGACGAGTACATACATTCTCTATCTGATCTTGTCAATTTTATAAGGAGCGGAGCTGGTGGGAGGAGAGGGGAAGAATGAAAGTCAACCGCACAGATGGAACATTGTGACGAGTACATACATTCTCCATCTGATCTGGTCAACTTTCATTCATTCCTCAACTAATGGGACAGAGTCCTCAACTACCTTAGCTCCAGGGTGGACTCAAGGAAGGATATTTCTGAGCACCACTGAGCCAAACAATGCTCTACCTCTGGAGACCAAATTCAATTTGTAACGAGTAATGAAGGTATGGGGAGAAGCCCAAGCTGCTGTTGCATGTATGTCATCCATGGACACTCTTGCTTGAAAAAGTAAGGAAGACGCCATGGCTCTGGCTGAGTGAGCTCATAACACAGTCTTGCTAGGGTGATACCCCCACTTGACTAAAGTTAATTTGGTTACTGGATTACCCAACTTTACCTCTGCATAACAAGCAAATAACTGATCAGTAGTTATGATTTCTTTTGTTCTAAGTAAATAAAAACGTAATTGCCTGTGAAGTCTAGCAAATGAGGCAAGTATTCTCCTTTGTTTGTATATTTAGGGAAAAATACTGGTAAATTAACAGACTGGTTCATGTTAGAGCCAGTCAGCACCTCAAGAAGGAAGGATGCATTGGGTTCGTAGTGTAACTCTATCCTTATGAAAGATAAGATATGGCGGTTTTGAAGAAAAGGCTTGAATTTCAGAAATGTCTGGCTGAAGTAATGGCCACTAAAAATAAGGTTTTCCAAGAAAGATATTCAAGATCATACTTATCTACAGACTCAAAAAGGGGGATGTATTAGTGATTGCAGTACTAGATTCAGATCCCACAGAGGATAGGATCTCTAAAAGGAGGTCTCAATAACAGTGTGCCTCTTAAAAAACCTTGTAAAACTTAGAAGCAAGTGAAGAACCACCAAATCTGATATGAAAATTAGAAATTGCAGGTAGTTGAAACTTAACTGTAGATGGACTAGCTCCTTCATTAAAAATAAAGGTTATGAATTCCAAAACTGTAAGTATAAGGGCAGAAAAAGGGTCAACATGATTCTGAATAGCCCAATAGACAAATCTTTTACATTTGGTAGTAAAAGTTTCTTCGCAGATGGATTAAGGGAGGATAAAAAGAAGTTATGTCTTTCCATAACTTTCCATCTGTGTTGTCGATCTTTATCTATTCTTGACTGATGGGTCTCGGTTCCGACCCTCAGAACCGATCTGGCCATTGTAAAGCTAGTGTCAGCCAAAGAAATCTCTCGAGCTGCAAGTCTACCCATAATCCCCCTCTCCAGATTACCTCAGATCTTGTTTTCCACTCTTGTAAATCAGATGTGTCAGCCAGTCATCTCTTGTAGCGAAGTATTTCTAAACTTATCAGAGCTGTTTCTAACTAACTTAGAGTTACTTTTCACACTCTTGCTTCATCGTTTTTCCTTGAGTGTTTGGTCTAACCTTGAGTGTATGTTTTCTTTCGTACCATTGGTAATTTCTTTCCCTTTACCATCGCTGGTAGTTCCTATTCTTCCCCTTTGGTAACTTATCTACCATTGTTGGTAGACTTTCCTTTTTCTGTTTTCCTTAGTGTGTGTGCATCTGTCTGTGAGTGTTAGGAGATATGGCAGAAAATCCAAAATCTTCGACTACGGGTTTCAAACAATGTACTGAGTGTGGCAGAAAAATGCAAACTCAGATAGTCATAACAAATGTGTTTGGTGCTTGGGTGTGCCTCACTTAAGTGTGGACTGTACCATCAGCCAGGGTTTTAACCCTGGTGGAGGGAAAGAATAAATTGATCCTCAAAGGGCTCCTTAAGGCCCCTTTCAAGGAAGCCTTGTCCAAGGCTGACCAGTCTCCACCGGCCTCTGGCTCTAAGTCTTCTCGCTCAGTGCCATCATTCCCTTCGGTGTGGACTGTTAAAAAGGAGGCTGCTCTTCACAACCAAAATCTATGGTTCCAAACCTGTTGGAATGGTCTAAATCTCCGGTACTGAAGAGGTCTTCGGTACCTTCAACACCGGCTACGTCTATGGTTCAGCGCCCTACGGAGTCGGCTGTTTCACCCGTGGTGCAACAGATGGTATTGAAACAAACTATGGTTTCAGAACCCAGGTCTACTTACTCGCCATCAGTCGATCCCTTCCTTGGACAATTGCCTAGTCCGTTTGTAAAGAGACCAGAGTCTACTTCAGCTTTTGCAATGCACTCCTCCAGAAGTTTTTGGAACAAGATGTTGTTAGGTTGGTGGACCAGATCTTGGCAGGCCAGGGCCTTTGCTCTTCTGTTCAGCCCACTCTCCCCACTGGAGCAGGTGTTTTTTTCTCTGTCCACACCCAATTACTCTTCTCCTCTAACCTCAGGTCAGGTTTTAGAGCCTTTGGCTCCGACCATCCAGGTTCCTATCACTTCAGCACCGACTGCAGCTTTGTCCTCGACACAGAGTCTGGCTCTGATCCCCTCGATGCCATTGCCACCGTCGGGTCCCTGGGACTGCATCTTTGCCGTTGAGCATGGAGGGTCTGTGCCAGTTCCGAGCATTTCTATGCAGCTATCTTTATCCCTTGCTGCTGTGGCGGTAGACCCTTCCTTGGTTCTGGACAGTCAGGTGGGGCTCCCGGGGTGGGGTGTGACCCCAGTTCTGAGTTTGTCAGTCATGGTTCCAGGCTTCCATCCCTCCTCAGGGGGTCCTGCATTTCAGGTTATGGAAAGAGCTTTGGCCACTGCTTCTTCTCATGTGGCTTCTGGGTTACTGAAGTCTCCACTTGAGTCCTCAGGTTCTTCAGTTCAGCCATCAACCATTACCTCCATACAGTGCGCATCATAGTCACAAGACGTACTTTCTAAAGGTACTACCACTTCCGAGGCCTCCTCTGATATTCCCATTGAAGAGTCCCCAGACGAGATCGTGCAAGAGGAAGCACCTCAATTCTCCAGAAGAATCAGTCACAGAGGACACAGATTTCGATGAAGGGGAGGGTTCCCCACGATCAACCCCGGAAGACGTCTCCTTTGGAGACATCCTGGTGATCCTGATGCAGAGGGGTGATTGGAAGTCCAAAAAACTGCCCTCAGAGGAATCTGTGTATTTGCAGGCCTTTGGTGTGCAGCCGGCTACCTCCTGGGTGACTCCGCCTGCTGACGATTTAATAAAGCTAATTGCTCAGTGGGAGTGGAAGGCTCCTGATTCTGTGAAACCAGTCCCCTGGAGAACTGACAAGGTACTTACTGCTCTGGAGGGACCAACCCCACTTTTCTAAAGGCTTGGTAGTAGATGGCATGGTTGTTGAGGCAACCACTAGAAAAGACCTAGTAGAGGAAAGTTCCACTGTCCACCCCCCCCCGAACAGAGAGTCGAGAGTGATGGACAGATTTGGGAAGCGGTTCTATGCATCATCGACCTTCTCCATCAGGTCCTTGAATTTCTTGGCACATTTTACTGGACTCCAAAGGGATCAAATCAAGTAGCTGTCAGATACCCTGGCGGGAGCTATGGCTGAGGGGGTCCAGGAAAAGGTAGCCTCCCAACTAGCTACCCTGCAGTTGATCTCGAACACATCCATGAGGCTTGTTGCACATGCAGCCGAAGAGGCGACCAGGTCATTAGCTTCAGGAGCTGCAATTCGGAGATGCGCTTGGATGCACCTGTATGAGTTTGTGGAACCATTCAGGTCTTCCTTTGTCAATGTCCCCTTTGATGGGTCCTCTTTGTTTGGTCCCAAGGTTAAGGAAACTCTGTCCAGGTGTGAGAAGGATGGAAAGACTGTCTGCTGTGGGTGTACTTTTTTCCACCCCTCAACGATCCTTTTCCAGGAATCAAAAGAGTGGTAAAATGTGGTTCAAAAAATCCCAGAAGCCTTTCCAAGACGCACGTGGCTCGGACTCCACTTGAGGCAGAGGGGAAGTTATAGTGGAAGACGCCATCCCAGAGGCAGGAGTGGTCTGCAGAATCAAGGTTCCAGAGATTCCTTCTCCGGTCAACCCTATCAGGCCTTGGAAACAGTCGGGGGAAGATTTTCCTTGCACCCAAATGCCTGGCTATGCATAACTACCAATACTTGGGTGCTAAGGATAATTACTAGAGGTCATCTAATTCCCCTCACTCTTATTATTTATTTATCTTTATCCGAGAACCCTTTCAAGACTCCCTGATGTTCCACCCAGTCAGCGAGTTCAAGCAGCAATAGAAATAAAGAAGCTGCTTGAAAAAGAGAGTCATCCAAGAAGTCCCACCAGACCAGTTAGGATCTGGTTTTTACTCAAGATTCTTTTTAGTACCAAAGAAAACAGGGGACTGAAGACCAATTTTGGATCACAGTATTCTAAACAAATTTGTACAAGCAAAATTCTGGATGGTCATGGTTCAATCTATTCTCCTTTTCTTAGAGAAGGACGATTCAATGTGCTCTATCGACTTTCAAGATGCGTATTACCCCATAAAAGTGGACAAACACTCGAGAAAGTTTCTCTGTTTCCGAATGGGAGCCAGTCATTTCCATCTCAGGGCACTGCCCTTTGGCCTCATCACAGCCCCCAGGGGGTTCACCAAATGCATGGCAGCAGTCATAGCTCACTTGAGGGCTGCACAGATTTAGAGTGCTTTCTTATATAGATGACTGGCTCCTCTCCACTGCAACAGACCACGGATGTCATACTGGACCTGTTCCATCAATTCGGCATAACAGTCAACGCTGTGAAATCCCAGTTAAACCCCACCCTGGAAACGGAATTCCTCGGAGCTCATCTCAACACTTCTTCTTGCATTGCATCACTCCCCTTCACAGATTGCAGAAGATACACATGCAAGTTCACCCACTACTGTGTTCAAACAAGATACGTGCTCAATAAGAAGTTATGTACCTACCATAACGTTCCATGTTAGTTGTCTTCTTCTCGCCTTCTTTCTTGCTGGTTGGGTTCGAAGCCGATCCTCGGCTCCGACTCAGCCATCTTCAAAAGCTCGAGAGCTGCTTACTGGCTCGAGGCCCCCTCCTATATCCCATGATGCATGGCGCTAGATACCCAGATCTCATTTGGTAACCTAACTACAGACATAATAATAATAATCATGATAATACAGTAACTGTAGCAGGATACAGGAAACTACTGGAGAGACTGACAGTCAGAAGTAACAGCCAGAGAAGACTCAGCCAGTGATAAGGAAGCCTAAGGAACTCTTCTCGGTCTACTAGGATAGGGGGATGGAGGGTGGGACGCAAGAAAGAAGGCGAGAAGAAGACAACTAACATGGAATGTTATGGTACGTACATAACGTCTTAATGTTAAGTTGTCTATCTCGCCTTCATTTTTGCTGGTTGGGACAGCGTCCCTAGCACCTCAATCCTGGGTGGCTCATCGGAACAGACTCTTCAGAACAGTGGAACCAAACTCAGCTCTGCTTCTGGAAGCCACATCCAGCTTATAATGTGAAATGAAGGTGTGTGGATTAGCCCGGGTAGCTGCCGCACAAATAGTTTCCACTGGCAATCTAGCCTGAAAAGCCACAGAAGTAGCTAAAGCTCTGGTGGAGTGACCTTTGGGTTTAGCAGGAAGGTCTTTATTTCTCAACTGATATATAAATGTAATAGTAGAAGACAACCACCTAGATAAGGTGACTTTCGACACCGGTATACCTTGTTTTCCTTCAGCGTAAGACAGGAACAACTGGTCTGATTTCCTGAACTGCTTGGTCCTATGCAAGTAAAAGCGTAATTGTATATGGACGTCCAACTGATGTAATTTGTATTCTGCCTTGTTGGAATAATTTGGAAAGAACACGGGCAGTTCAATGGACTGATTCAAATTACAATCAGAAGTAACCTTTGGGAAAAAGGAAGGATTAGTCCGAAGACAAACTCTATCATTGTGAAAAACTAGGTAAGGAGGACGAACACAAAGAGCCTGAAGTTCAGAAACTCTTCTGGCCGACGTAACTGCAATCAAAAGAAGGGTTTTCCAAGAAAGAAATTTCAAGGAACAAGAAGCTGCCGGTTCAAAGGGGGGCAGTATCAGGGAAGCTAAAATCAAATTCAGACCCCACGGAGGCGGGGGGATCTCTTACTGGGGGCCTGAGTAGAGTGGTCCCCTTCAGAAGGACTTTACAAAGCTTATAGGACATGATGCTTGAATCAGATAGGCCCATGTGAAAGTTTGAAATTGCAGCTAGCTGAACTCTAATCATGGCAGAAGAGGATCCAGTTCGAAAACGTTCTACTAGGAAATTCTAAAATATGGTGCACAGGGTCTGAAAAGGGATCTATATTCCTGTTCTCTGCCCATAAGGAAAAACGTTCCCACTTACTAGCATAAGTCTTTCTAGTGGTTGACTTATGCGAGGATAAGATGATTTCATGCATCGAATGGGAGATGTTGGGAAGCCTGGCTAAGTTCGGAAGTGGAAAAACCAAGCAGTGAGCTGGAGGGATTGAAGAGATTGGTGCAGCCTGCCCGATTGATGGATCAGGAGATCTGGAATTGGGTCCAGGGCTGCTCTAGAAGGTGATGATGCAGGAAGGGGAACCAAATTTGTCGAGGCCAGTAAGGGGCAATGAGGATCATCTTGCATCCCAGTGTGGTAGCTTTCTGAATTAGTTTGGGAATCAGGGGGAATGGAGGGAATGCATAAAGAAGTCCCTGGGGCCAATCGTGAACTACAGCATCTCTGGGGAGGTGTCCGGGAAGAGGTAGGAGAGAGAAAAAATTGTCGCACTTGCTGTTGAAGGGGGTGGCAAAAAGGTCGCAGCATGGCTGACCCCATTTGCGGAAGATTCTGTCCGCCACAGTCTGATTGAGAGACCACTTGTGAGGCATGAGAATTGCTCTTCTCAGCCTGTCTGCTATAACGTTGGGACTTCCCAGGGAGGTGCGCTGCTATCAGAAACCATTGGGAAGAGATCGCCCACTGCCAAAGCATGAGTGCTTCTCGACATAAGGGGTATGACTTGGTTCCGCCCTGCTTGTTGATGTACCATACCACTGACATTGTCTGTTTGAATTGCAATGGTCCCGGTGGGAAGAGAGTTCTGAAGAGCTTGCAATGCTAAAAGCATGGCTCTCATCTCCAAGACATTGATATGCAGATGGTACTCGTGAGGCTGCCAGGTGCCTTGGACTGTTCTGCCCTGATAATGCCCCCCCCCACCCGATCAGGGAGGCATCCGTGGTTACCGTAGCTACTGGGGGAGGAAGAACGAATGGTCTGCCCTGGTGTAATGATGGGGAAACCATCCACCAAACAAGTTGGTTTTTGCATGACTGTGTGATCATTATCCTGTGAGACATCAGGAGTTGCTGGAAAGACCATTGTGTGAACAGCATCCACTGAAGAATCCTCATATGAAAGCATGCAAGGGGGACTAGTATTATAGCCGCTGCCATGAGACCCAATGTTTTTAGGACAAATCTGGCCTGAATTTTTTTGCATCCTAATAAGACCTGCACATGTTGTCGAATGGCTAACACTCTGTCTACTGGTAGAGTCGCTGACATGTCCTTTGTGTTTAAGTTTGCACCTACAAAGGTGACAGATTGTCAAGGCGACAATGCAGACTTTTAGAAATTTATTGTGATGCCTAGAGAGGAGCACATTTGGATGGTGTAGTCTCTGGCTAGCAGCAGCCTGGTGGTTGCAGTAAGGAGCCAGTCGTCTAGATATGGAAACACCTGGAATCCTTGCCGTCTCAAGTGAGCGGTGACTACTGCCAAACATTTGGTGAACACCCTGGGGGCTGTGGTGAGACCAAAGGCAGCGCTCTGAACTGATAATGACTGGCTCCCAGCCGGAAGTGGAGGAATCTCCTGGAGCGTCTGTGCATTTTGATATGGTAGTACACATCCTGAAGATCCATGGAGCACATCCAATTGTCCTGACCCAGAAATGGTAAAATGGACTGTAGCGTGACCATCCGGAACTTCGTTCTTTGAACAGACCTGTTTAGTCTGCTGAGATCCAGAATGGGTCTCCAATCCCCTGTCTTTTTTGGTACCAAAAAGAAACTTGAGTAAATTCCGGATCCTTGTTGGTCTGCTGGGACTGACTGGATGGCTCTTTTTCTTAACAGTTTTGAAATTTCTTGAACTGCTTGATCCCTTAGATTGGGTGGAACATCTGGAATGGATTTGTTGGGAATGTAGGGAGTGCGAAAGAAGGGGATTTTGTAGCCTTCGGATATGATAGACAGTACCCATTTGTCTTTTGTTATACTTTGCCAGGCTTCTGGGTACAGCGATAATCTTCCCTGACTGCCTCCGAAGGTGGACAGCCGGGCAGCACTTCAGGGATGCTGAAAGGGCTTGTCAGAGAAGGATTCTCTTTGGCCCTGATTTTGCGGACCCCACCTGCCCCTAGGTCTATTATTGTTCCCTCCTCTGCCCCTAGAGGGGAACTCTACATGTGTCAGGCACGGCTCCCTGGGATTTCCGGAACCACATCTTCCCACTCTTCTGACCCTTGGGATACAGTCTTGAAGGAGTGGAAAAACAGACTCCCAACGGCAGAGAGAGTCTTGCCTTCCTGCTCACACTTGGTAAGGGTATCCTTCACCTGTGGTCCAAACAGCGCAGAACCGTCAAAGGGGGTGTTGGTGGGTGAAAGACGCCTTAAAGGGTTCTGCAAAGTTGCATAACCGCATCCAAGCGTGTCTCCTCAAAGCCACACCTGTGCCTGCGGCCCTACTCGCTCCATCGGCTGCATAACAGATGAGCTGCATGGAGGAGTTTACTACAGAATTTAGAGTCGCCAGCTGGGAGGTAATCTTAGCCTGAGCCCCCGCAGCTAATGGATCTTGAAGGGCATCTCCTAACTCTTTAATGAGATCCCTTTGAAGGCAGGTAAAATGGCAGAAATAGTTCAGAGACCTCATGGAAAAGGTCGCTGAGGAAAACATCCACTTCCCATATCTGTCCATCTTCCTAGATTCCTTATTAGAGGGATGGACAGGCGAAGAAGTTTCAGCCAACTCCTTTTTAGTGGCCGCTGCTACCACCATGGCATCAATGGGAACACCCTTAGTCAGAAATTGCTTGTCCTGAGGGGCGGTGATGAATTTTGTGGGCCTACGGGGAAGCTGGTTCCATTGTGTCTGGAGCTGACCACACCTTTCGAGCCACCACCGACATCAGTGGATCAAAAGGCGGAGACACCCAGGAGGTGGAGGGTCAGGAACCAAACGCATCCAGGAATACAGACTCATCCTCGGAAGGGTTAAGGGTAGTCCAGTTCCCCCTCTGCCTAAGAATTTCAAGGATGTCTGAGAAGGAGACGTCCTCAGAGGGGGATCTTGGGGACCCTTCCGACTCCTCCAAATTGGTATCTGAAATGACAGACCCAGGGGAGTCAACATGCTTCCTCTTGCATTTTCTCTTTCGAGGGGGTTCCTCTGAATGAACAGGGGAGGCCTCGGAAGAGGAAGATACACCCAATGGGGTGCCCTGGAGCACTTGTTCCCCACGCTTGGGGTCTGGAGGAGGGGCAGAGGCAGGAGCAGGCACCATGGGGGGAGAAGCCGATGAGGCTGACCATGAGGCTGACTCAGATGCCAGCACACTCCTCATGACCTCAAAGGTGCCCCCCTTCCCGATCCCATAGAAGGCTCCGGCTCTGAAGAGACCGGAATCCCTCCCGGCACCGAGAAGGACGGCTCCGAAGCCGATGTAGGAGCCGAACTCACCTGCGCCGAAGCTCCGAGAGGGAGAACGGGGTCAGACAAGGGTCCGATGCCACTCAACCCCTCGGAGCCAACGAGGGAGTCCCGGCACACAGATCCCTCCAAGGACAGCACCATGGAAGAGATTGGAGCCGACGACTGCACCAAAAGAGGAGGTATCGGTGCCGACAGACCCACGGTTCCAGCCACAGCATGCTCCGGTTCTGAACTCAAGTGATGAGTCGAAGGAGGAACTATTGGAGAATCAGGTAGAGCCAAACCCTGGTGAGGGGAGCTGGATAGCATTTTTTCCAGGGCCTGCAACTTTAAAAGCCTGCTCACCACTCTCTCCAAATCATGGTCAGATAGCCTAGATGACCGAGAAGAGTGGGATCGATGACTGCTCAGATTGCAATAAGGGTGACCCTGGAGTTGAGTGTATCGACTCCAACGATGGTGACCTGCAGCGTTTCTGACTCCCTGACGGTTCCAACGGAAGAGTCGGAGCCAACTGAGAGATAGGATACTTCAGCTCCAGTCGGAGCCGAAGTTGACGTAGAGATAGGTACTTCAGTTCCACCCGGAACAGAAGTTGTAGCAGAAGCCATACCCGGCGATGGCTCCGAGCTGGGAGCCGACGGCTTCGATGGCCTAGAAAGTTTCACTGACTGAGTCTTGGCCGGTGATCCTTCAGGTTTAAGCAAACCCCTCAGGATAAGCTTATTCCTATGCTCCTGCAGGACTCTTGGACTAAAGGCGTGACACACCGAGCAAGAGTTCTGCAGGTGTAGGGAGCCCAAGCAGTAGACACAAGAAGTGTGACCATCTGTCAGAGACATTTTCTGACAGCATGTCACACTTCTTGAATCCCGACACTTTTGTGTCTTTAGACATTCCTGTAAAGGAAAATCAAATAAAAATAACAAGTAGAGTGGAGAGTAGGTAACTGAAAAAAAATACACACAATTCACACAAGTTACAGCACACACACACACTGTAATAATATAAGACCTACAAGCTACCACAATTTACTAAAAAGAAAACTTTTGTCTACCTTAAAAATAAAACAATGATAAGCCTCTAACTAAAACGGCTTACTTTGAAAGGTAAACGGGGGGTAGGGAAAGGAAAAACTCTCTAAGGAGAAAACAAGTTTTGAAAGGGGGGGTAAACACTAACAAACTGCTATAGAATCTACTGTGAGCTATAACAATAAAAGTATGCCTAACAAAGTACAAAAAAGGCTTAAATATAAGAACAAAGTGAAAATTACGACCTGAGCCAGTAAACGCAACCTCGTAGCAGAAGCGGCAAACGAGATCTGGGTATCTAGCGCCTGGCATCATGGGATATAGGAGGGGGCCTCGAGCCAGTAAGCAGCTCTCGAGCTTTTGAAGATGGCCGAGTCAGAGCCGAGGATCAGCTCCAAACCCAACCAGCAAGAATGAAGGCGAGATAGACAACTTAACATCTGATTCTACTAGCACTGGGCTCCATGGCAGCTGCTATCACCTTAGTTCCATTAGCAAGATTTCACATGAGACTTCTACAATGGCTACTAGCAAACCAGTGGTCTATCCTAACTCACCCCACAGACCACTTAATTTTCATTTCCAGTCAATGCAAGAATGATCTAATCTGGTGGATGCATTCAAAGGAGATTCTTGAAGTCGTCCTTTTGTCTTCCCTCAGCCAAGACCATAGTGACCAAGGATGCTTCCCAGATAGGGTTGGGGAGCATTATCTAGGGAAGCCAGTGCAAAGCACTTGGTCCCCTCTCAGATGCCAACCTGCATATCAATGTACTGGAACAAAGGGCAGTGCTTCTGGTATTGCAAGTGTTTCATTCTGCCTCACCTGTACTACACGTCAGTGGCCTGGTACATCAACAAACGGGGGAACCAAGTCCTACCCACTGTGTCAAGAAGCCCTTCAAGTGTGGCAATGGGCCATATCTTCCAACCGTTTTCTGATAGCAATGCACAACTCCGGGACTTCCAACATAATTGCAGACAAATTGAGCAGATGCATCCTCATGCCTCACGAGTGGTCTCTGAACCCCAGAGTAATGAAGGAGATTTTTCTTTGTTGGGGCCAGCCTTACTGCAACCTGTTTGCCTCACCCCTGAACAAGTGCAGAAGCTACTGTGCCCTAATTCATTCTCAGGGGGACTTCCTCAGAGACGCTCTTCTTCATGAATGGCCCCTGGGTCTACTCTATGCCCCCCCTTTCCTCAGATTTCATTACTTCTCAAGAAGGCATCTCGGTTGAGAAGCAGAGTGATCCTCATTACTCCTTATTGGCCTTGATAGATATGGTTTTCCTTCCTTCGGCCTCATCTACTTTGCCACCCATGGATTCTGGACCCAGTTCTGGATCTCCTGTCCCATCCCCAGGGACTATTGTATCCCCAGTCATCAGACTCTCAAGCTGACAGTTTAGTTCCTCCACTTCCGATAGTCGCCAGGCATAATGCTATACCTTCTCCCATACAGCATATTTTGCTGGCATATCAAACAATCTACCAAAACTCTCTACCTAAGCAAATGGAAGAGATTTTTATTTGGGTCGCTGACAATGGACTAGACCCCTTTTTCAGTGCCAGTAGAGTAAAGTTTGGAATTCCTAGCTGCTACCTTTAATAAAGTAGCCTCTGCTTCTACAGTGCAAGTAAAGTTATTTTAGCAGCAATTTCAAATTTTCATATCGGATTTGGAGACCAACCTTTGATTTCTAAAAGCCTTTGCAAGGTTCTTCTAAAGAGTACTGTATGCTTAAAGCCTACTTTCAGAGATCCGCTTCCTCCTTGGGATCTGACTAGTACTGCAATCACTTACGGCACCACCATTTGAGCCAGCAGCTACCCATGATTTAAAGTTCCTTTCCTGGAAATCGTTACTTCTCACAGGTGTCACTTTCACAAGATGAGTCTCTGAATTACAAGCCCTATGTTCTAAACCTCCTTACTTAATTTTCCATAAGGACAGTGTGTCACTCAGAACAAATCAACCTTTCTTCCTAAGCTGATCTCAGATGTTAATATCAATCAGTTCATAGACTTAACCTGCATTTTCCCAAATTTTTCTAACAAAGGGGAATACTGCCTTCACTTTCTGGATGTACACAGGCAGTTGCGGTTCTACCTAGATAGAACTAAACAGTTTAGACGATCTGCTCAATTGTTCATATCCATCGCCAGTGCAACTTTAGGCAGATCAGTATCCAAGGTAACTCTCTCTAGGTAGATGAGAGAATATGCATCTTTCATTTACAAGAACTTGAATATGAAACTCCCAAAACCAGTCAAGGCACATTCTACTAGATCAGTGGCGACTTCTGCTGTCTTTCATTCCAAAGCTTCCATGTCAGAAATTTTTGCGGCTGCAAGTCTCATTTTTATTACGCATTACAAACTGGATATGGTCTCCAGGGGGATAGCATTTTTGGTTCTATGGTGCTCAGGAATGTCTTTCCATAAGGTCTC
Organism: Protopterus annectens; assembly: GCF_019279795.1. Lineage (NCBI taxonomy): Eukaryota > Metazoa > Chordata > Ceratodontiformes > Protopteridae > Protopterus > Protopterus annectens. Next base: position 88,946,312 of record NC_056749.1, read on the forward strand.
CCAGGATACAAGGTAGCTGGGGACTCCATCCCATCAGTCAATAGATGAAGATTGACAACATCAGATAAAGAAGTTATGTCTTACCATAATGTTCCATCTCTGTTGTCGATCTTCATCTAGTCTTGCGTCCCTCCTGCCAGCCCCTTCCTTCAAGTTTCTGGTGGAGCCCTGGTCCTGGGCTCTTATTGTTACGCATACCTTGGACAAGGCTTCTGACTTTTATTACACTATTCTTCTGTCTGCAAACTTGTTTTTTTCTCAATAAAAAATCAAATTTTCAAATTCTTTTTTTCTCAAAAGGAAACTTTTAGTAGTAAAAGTTTCCTTGTAGATGGATTAAGGGAGGATAACAATATGTTTTGGAAAGGAGAAGAGAGCATAGGTTGTTTGGCTATCAACAGAACTGGAGAAGCCAAGCTGTCAGCTTGAGATTTTGTTATATCTAGATGGATCATGCCTGTTGGATGAGAGAAGAGGTCTGGAGTCAGATCCAGAATCAGAGATTGGTGAAGCAAGTTAGGTCAAAGGAAGGGGAACCAAATCTGTCGAGCCCAGTAAGGTGAAATTAGGATGACTTTGCTCTTCTGCATAGCAACCTTCTATAGGAATTTAGGAATCAATGGGATAGCCAGGAAGGCATAAAGTAGAATGGGGAGGCCAATCATGAAGCAAAGTATCCTTAGGCGACACCTCCTGATACGGATTAGGGCAAAGTAGCTGCTGCACTTGTTGTTTAGGGGAGAGGTGAAAAGATCACAGCAAGGCTGGCCCTATTGACAAAAAATCATTTCTGTTACATTCTTGATGAGGAACCATTCATGGGGTAAAAGAATGCACCTGCTCAATTTGTCTGCAATCACATTGTATTTCCCCAGAATGTGCATTGCTATTAGAAAGCAGCTGGATGACATTACTCATTACCACACTGAGAGCTTCTTGACACAAGAGGTAGGATTTGGTCAGACATATTGGCTGTTTGTAATGCAACTATTCCTAAGGGAAGAGCATCTTGCAAGGTCTGCAATGCTAGAAGTCCTGCTTTCATCTCTAGAACACCGATATACAAACTGGCATCCTTGGGGGACTATGTGCCTTGACGGTCTTCCCCCAGGAAATGCCCCCCTCTCCCCACCTAGGAAGCATCCATAGTCACTATGGCCTTGGGCTGAGGATGAATGAACAAACGGCCTTGTAGAACTTGGTCCGACTGTATCCACCACTTGAGATCTCTCTTGTATATATTGTTGATTTGTATCAGAGCGGACATGGAATGATGAAGTACTGACCACTGTGAGGCAAGCATCCACTGAAAAATTCTCATATAAAATCTGGCTAATTATACTAGTGTTACAGCCACTGATCCCAGAGCCTGAAGAACCAAGTGGGCTGCAATCTTGGTACTGCAAACTATCTTCTTTACTTGCAATCTTATTGTCTGTAGTCTTGGTAAGGGGAGGGAGGCTATGGTCAACATTGTATTGAGAGGTGCTCTTATAAACTCTGTTTTGAGTTGGTTCTAAAAGAGATTTTTCATAGTTTATGGTTATACCCAGAAGAGCACACATCTGAATAATCTTTTCTCTTGCCATTAAGAGCTGATGCCTCGTCAGGACAGAAATGAACCAGCCATCTAGCTATGGAAACACCTGGAATCCTTGCACTCTCAAGTAAGCTGCTGCTACTACTGCCATACACTTGGTGAACACCCTGGGGCTGTGGCAAGACCAAAGGGCAGAACTCTGAATTGGTAATGACTGGCTCCCAGTGAGAACCTTCTGGAATGCCTGCTCATTTTTATGTGATAGTACATATCCTGAAGGTCTATCGAGCACATCCAGTTGTCCTTTAAAAAATGGAAGAATGAACTGAACCATGACCATCTGGAACTTGGTTATTTGAACTGATGTACTTACGTTGCTGATATCCAAGACTGGCCTCTAGTTCCATTTTCTTTGACACTAAAAGAATCTTGAGCAAATTCCGGATTCTCTTTGGTCTGGGAGATCTCTTGAATGGCTCTTTTTCTAAAATTTTTTGAACTTGAATTGCTGCTTGTTCCCTCTGTCTGGGTGGAACATCAGGGAGTTTTATTGAATGGGGAAGAGGAAGGGAATATAACCTCTGGAAATAATCCTCTGCCCCCAAGTATCTGTTATCTCTAGTCAGGCTCTCTGGTGCAGGTAAAAATGACCACGGATTGCCTCTAGAGGGGGAATAATCGGGACGCTTTTCTGGAGCGATGGAAGGGTTTGTCAAAGAATGAATCTCTGATCCTTTGGTTTTATGGACCACCTCTGCCTTGTGGGCAGCGTCTACCAGTCTATTAGACTTGAAGGGCTCTGAAGAATCACATAAGCACATCCAGGCATGTCTCCTTATGGAAACGCCTGAACCCGCTGCCCTTGAGGTTCTTCTGCATGAGTAATGAGCCTCATAGAGGAAATGGATATCAATTGTATGGTAGCCAACTGAGAAGTGACAGAAGCTTGTACTTCTTCAGAAACAGATCCTGAGAGAGTGTCTAAAAGTTCCTTAATCAGGTCCCTCTGTAACCTGGTGAAATATGTTAAATAGTTCAGTGACCTTAAGGCGAAGGTCACTGAAGCACAGACATGCTTCCAAAACCTATCATGTGAAACTCCTCCTTGGGGATGGACAGTGGAACTCTCCTCAGCTAGTTCTTCTCAGTGGCCACGACCATGACCATGGCATCAATAAGCACCCCTTTAACCCAAAACTGCTTGTCCTTTGGTGCGGTCATAATTTTGTCAAGGCTCCAAGGAACTGACTCTATGGTGTCCAGGTCTTTGCATGCCCGCAGAAAGATCAAGTCAATGAGCTCGTTGGTGGGCGGAGTCACCCAGGAGGTAGATGGGCCAGTACCGAACACCTCCAGGAGTACAGATTCTTTAGATAAAGGGTTGTTGCACTTCCAGCCACCTTTGTTTTACGATTTCTAGGACATCTCCAAATGAGACATCAGGAGGTGACCGTGGGGGCCCTTCACCTTCATCAAAATCTGTATTTTCTGTGACAGATTCTGGGGAATCTAAGTGCTTCCCCTTGTACATTTTCTTCTTAAGGACCTCCTCAGTGTGAAGTTCTGGGAAGGTATTAGAAGAAATGGGAATACCCCAGCTGGAAAACCTGGGGTTTCTGTACCAGCTGTCCCTGGGGAGAAGAAAGGTGAGACTAAGTACAAAGATGGAAAGGTAACAGGTTGAGGATCCGAGGGGGCAGGAATTGTCTGACTCAACAATGTAGGCAAGACTCTCTCCATAACCTCAAAAGCAGACTGTACCAGAGGAGGATAGGACCCTGGATCTGAGAAGGCAAGCATCTGGATCCTGGTCCCACCCTACCCCGAAGACATCCCTCCTGAGACAGAAGTCAGAGCCAAACTAACCCTTCTCGAGGCGCCAAGGTGCAGAGATGGGTCTGAATACTTTGGAGTCAACTCTAACATCTCGGATCTGACAGGGCAGCGCCAGCTCCGAGAGCTCTCTGGATACATCTGGATCAAAGTTCTCAAAACCAACTTCAGATTCCAAGATAAGGCAATCCTCGGATCAAAGCAAGACAATGCCAGGAAACTTGGATTCAAGGGCTCTGAGGTCCTGTATGGAAGTCAGAGGGGGAACTGGTAAAGGTGGTATAGTTGTAGAATGGATTTCCTGACTCAAAGGGGTAGGAGCTGGCAGGACCCCTGACTGGCTTCTGCACCAAGAGAATCTTTCTTACCAGTCTCCCCAAATCTTCTTCTTTGAGGCTTCTGGAAGAGTGAGTGGATAGGACAGATGGAGACTTCAGTCTTTTCAGGAATGGTGATAGAACTGTTGAAGGCAGAAGGTCCACAGAGGGAGAATATCTGGTTTATGGTAGATGTATCAAAGTAGAGCTTTCTGTCAGATCTGATGTGGTCAGATCCAATAATTCCATTTTCTTATGCTTAGGATCCAATGTTGAGGTCGGATCCGAGGATGATTTTTCTTTATGCTTTGGATCAAATGAAGAAGTCTGATCCAAAGCTATTACCTTCTTTCACTTATGTTTGGATTGTTCAGATACTGGCCTCTTCCTACCCTGCTCCGCAGCCTTCGAAAAATGGGATAGACTTGGAAAGGAAGACTTTGACATTTTTGATTTTGTAGGAGAAACCCAAATAAGTCCTCCTCAAAAGAGGTAGGCTGCATGCCTTTCAGAATCAATTTGTTCTTTCTCTCTGCAAGAGTTCTTGGATTAAATCCATGACAAATGCTACAGTCCTCTTGTAAATGGAGGGGACCTAGGCAGTATATACAATGTGTGTGAGAGTCCGACAGAATTTTTTGGCCACATTTAAGGCATTTCTTAAACCCCACAGGGCCTTTCTCTTTTTCAGTCATTACACAGAACACCAACATAGAGGTAGTCAAATTAACAACTATAAAGGTTAAAGAGACAATCAACTAAAGAAAAAAGTTAACCACAAGAAAAGTTAGGAAAAGGGCAGAAAAGAGAAAATACCAACAATGGTAACTATATAGTACACATAGTCTAGAAAAGGTGGACATGAATACTAACAGTATTTAGAGTACAAAAACGTATGAAAAGTCGGAGAAAATTATCTAAGTAAGAGGCAATGGATAGGGGAGATAAGATTTATCTGTTAAAAGTTTAGAAGAAAACAAAAAAGCTTTTTGAAAAAATTACACTTGGCTTGAGAGGATTCAGTCACCATGTCTTTCACTGTCAAGTGGCAAACAAAGTCTGAGGTTAATGGGATTGGTGCACTGTGGGTAAGGGAGAAGCTCAAGAGTATGAAGTTGCCATGACCTTTTGCAATGGCCGAGTCAGATCCGAGGGATCAAATCCAAACCTGAACCCATTAGCTGAGGAATGAATGAAAATTGACAACATCAGATCAATGTGTTTTAAAAATAACTGACATCCCAAGTGCTACCTGCCTGCTAGGTTGATGGATATGTACAAATCCCTTTTAAAAACTGATGTAGAGGATCAGACAAGAAGAATGACAGAGATTAATTTTGACAGAAGAATGAGAGGCCAGAGAATAAGAACTTACACAGACTCTGAAGAATCACAGGAGTCTGAGCCTTAAAAGCTCCTGCTTCTTGGATTGGTGCCAGCTAGATATCTTTTCCACTCGCCCTAGATAATTTTCTAGTATTAGTTTTCTTTCCCTCCTTAAATGCCTGCTGTAATTCCTCATAAAAAAGATGTCTAAAGGCATTACAATTCTATCATCCAGGTAGTCAAATGAAAATATATTTATTTATTGACAATTGATTACTGAGACGGTCTGACAGTACAGGAGACCATTTTCAGTGGAAGCCCAGGGAGAAAAGCTCCAAGTATTATAAAACATTTTAAGAATAATAATTTTACAGTCATTAAAAATAATACAAAAATCAAATACAGTTTAAATAATTATACCAAATTAGACACAATATGAAAAAAGAAAGTTATGTACTCAATATAACATTCCATCTCTGTTGTCCATTTTCAGTTTTCCTCAGCCTTTGGTTTGGATCTGATCCTCAGATCCAACTCAGGCATCTGCAAGCTCGTGGCGATCAAAACAGCCCTCCAACAACTGCTTTACCCACAATGCACCTCCCTTGATTCTTTGCTAAAAAAATTAGAGAGAAAGGATTATGCAGATATAAGCATATGAGACTATGGGAGCTGTAAGGCTAGGAAGTGGCCAATTTAGAATGGACACTAGCTCTTCCAGGAGATTCAGGGTAGGGGGTTGGTGGAAGGGGTGTTGAAGAAGAATCAAAATGGACAACAAAGGTGGAATGTCACGGTGAGTACATAGCTTCTTTATCTGATGTTGTCAATTTTCATTCTATCATCAACCTTTGGGACAGAGTTCCCAGCTACCTAAAATCCTGGGTGGGTGGACTCAAGGAAGACTATTCCTAAGCATAATTGAACCAATGATGCCCTACGTCTTGAGATTAGGTCCAGTTTGCAATGAGTTACAAAAGTGTCCGGAGAAGCCCAAGCTGCTGTGCTGCACAAATGTCATTCAAGGAAGCTCTGTACTGAAAAATTGAGGATGTAGCCATAGCTCTGGTTGAATGAGCATGTAAAGCTTTTGGTCAAGTCATGCCTAATTTATTATAAATAAATGAAATGCAATCAGTCAGCCATTTCGAGAAGGTTATTTTAGTAACAGGCCTTACCTCATTCACCCCAGAGCAGCTCTTTTGAGTGTGCACCTTTAACCCCTAGTGGGCGTGGCTTAAGCCTTTAAAAACTAAGTTATCACCTTAGAGTTCTAGAAAACTCTCATTGAAAGAGGTCAAATATCAATAGAGTTGTGTTTGCCAACACATATGGTTCAAGACAAAATATCCTGGTACCTTGTAAGTAACATGGTTTTGGAATTATTAATGCAAATATGAACAATCCGTATTTGACGCCTAGAGGAGTAGTAGGCGTTAACTGCAGAAGACGCCTGGAGGAGCACTCGTCAGAGATGGAGACAAATAACTGATCTGACTTCTGGAAACTCTCAGTTCTGTGTAGGGAAAAACTAAGTTGCCTGTGGATGTCTAATAAGTGCAGAATGTATTCACCTCCACTGGCAAAGTTGGGGAAGAAAAAGTACAGTTTTGTACCTACCATAAATGTAGATGTCCGATAGATATGCAACTGCAGTCATAACATATGGGTTGTCCTGCCTCAGGCAGCCCTCGGTCGGCCGGATTCCAAAGTCTGGGTCCGATGTCGGCTGATGTCGCATTTCTCTCCGACGTCAGAGCGGCTGGAGTACATAAGCATCAGCCGACGCCATTTTCTTCAGTGTTTCTTGCCCCAGATGCCAGGTGCCCTCCAAGGAAGGCTGTAATCAAATTGGAAGGAAAAAACAGGATTCCAAACAAATAAGTAAGCAATAAACAGATACACCATAACAGATATCCCCAGCTAAGAGGAACAGGGATAGGAGTGGACCCAAGACATTAGAGGGGTATGGAGGGAGGGAAAATCCGACTGCAGTTGCTGATAGATATCGGACATCTACATTTATGGTAGGTACAAAACTGTACTATGTCCTTCAAGAATGCAACTGCAGTCATAACATATGGGTAGAATACCATAGCTTAGCTGGGGGAGGAGGAATGCTCTAGGAAAGAGATGGTGTGGTAATCAAACCCTGCAGGACTGCCGAAGCAAAGCCTGCTCTGGATCTGGAGTATAGAGGGAGATTGTAGTGTTTGGAGAATGTATGCACGGAGCTCCATGTAGCAGCTTCTAGAATGTCCTTTGTAGGCACCCCTCTTAAGAATGCTGTAGAGGTGGCTGTAGCTCTGGTGGAGTGTGGTCTGACATTGGCTGGAACACTCTTCCCATGGAAGGAATAACAAAATCTGATGCAATGTCCAATCCATTTTGAAATAGTCTGTTTTGAAATTGCTTTTCCTTGTACTCCAGGGGCGTAAGCTACAAAAAGTTGATCAGACTTCCTACTGGTCTTGGTTCTGTCCAGGTAGTAGCGAAGTTGTCTGTGAATGTCCAAGGTATGTAACAGTCTTTCCCCTTTGTTTTCAGGATTGGGGAAGAAAGCAGGCAGATGAATAGCTTGATTTAACGAAACCCTAGATATCACCTTTGGCATAAAAGTAGGGTTGGTTCTTAAGGAGACCCTGTCTCGGTGAAAGATTATGAACGGTGGTATTGCCATTAGGGCCTGTAGTTCCGAAACCCTTCTTGCTGAGGTAATTGCCAACAGGAAAGCTGTCTTCCATGAGAGGAATTGTAATTCCACTGAAGCTGCTGGCTCAAAAGGAGGTAGAGTCAGTTTTTCTAGGACAAAGTTGAGGTCCCAAGCTGGCACTGGAGCCTTTCTTGGTGGCTTAATGTTCTTGATTCCCCTAAGGAATTGCCTTAGCAAAGGATGTGAAAACACAGGTGGATCAGTGTTATATCTAGCTGAAATAGCTGAAGCATGTATCTTTATGGAAGAATATGAGAGTCCATGCTGAAGCATATCTGCCAAATATTCCAGGATGAGTGGGATGTTCAATAGTGATGCATCATGACCCTTGCTGGTGTTCCAAATGCTGAATCTCTTCCATTTTGCCAAGTAAACCTTTCTGGTGGATGGTCTTCGAGCTTCTGTTAATATCCGCTGAACTTCCTTGGAGAGAGATAGATTGAGGTTATTCATGGGATCTCCCAGGCTGTCAGCTGCAGTGTCTGAAGGTTTGGATGCACTGTTTTGAAGTTGTGCTGAGTCAAAAGTAGGGGCCATTGGGGAAGGGCCCACTTCTTGTTGTGACATATGCTCTGTAGTAGTGGGTACCAGTGTGGTCTTGGCCAGTCTGGAGCTATTAGGATCCCCTTGGGTCTCTCTGCTTTGATCTTTAGTAATACTGTGGTCATCAGTGGCAGAGGTGGGAATGCATAGATTTTTAGGAAGTTCCAGTTGAATGAAAGAGCATCTATTTTCCAAGCTTGTGGATGGTATGTCCTTGAACAGAATTTTTGTAGATGATGGTTGAGGTGAGAGGCAAATAGGTCTACTTCTGGCCTGCCCCATGTCGAGGTGAGTTGTGTGAAGATCCTTGGGTGTAACCTCCACTCGTGAGGATCTATGAAATTCCTGCTTAGGCTGTCCGCCAGCACATTGTCTTTGCCTGGAACAAACTGGGATTGTAACTGTATGTTCAGGCTCAGTGATTTTTCCCAAAGATTCATTGTCAGTCTGCAAAGGGGGTAGTAATGGGTGCCCCCTTGCTTGTTTATATACCACATCACAGTGGTGTTGTCTGTCCGTATCAGTAAATGGCCTTGTTGAAGTTGTTGCCGAAAGGCCTCGATGGCATGCATTACTGCCAGCATTTCCTTTTGGTTTATATGCAGATGTGTTTCCTTTGGAGACCATTGTCCTTGTATACATCTGCCTTCCATGTGCGCCCCCCCCCCCCCCCATCCAATGTCTGAGGCGTCTGTGGTCATGGTCTGTGTTATCTGAGGCTTTTTGAATGACATACCTGTGTTTGCCTGGCTTACCGAGGCCCACCATAGGAATTCCTTTTGTAGGCATGGAATGAGCGGTATGGTTGCCTCTTAGTTGTTGTTGGGCTGAGACCATAGGCTTTTTAAGTACCATTGAAGCTTTCTCATGTGTAGTCTTGCTAATGGAACCAGGAGAATGCAGGATGCCATGTAACCCAGGGCCTGTAGGAATCTCCTTGCAGTCATCTGGGTGAGTTTTGCCAAACCCTTGAAATAATGAGTTCACTTCTCTTGCTTGTCTTCTGTCAGGTAAGCCATTTGAGAGGCTGTGTCTAGATTGGCTCCTAAGAAGGTTATTTGCTGGGATGGTTGAAGTCTTGACTTTTGAAAGTTGACTGTGTATCTCAGAGCCTGAAGTAATTGTATGACATAGTTCAAGTTTTTTGTCAACATCAGTTTGTCGTCCGCTTGTATAAGGCAGTCGTCCAGGTACGGGTAAATTTGGATCCCCTGGAGCCTGCAATGAGCAATTACTGAAGCCAGGCATTTTGTGAATACTCTGGGTGCAGTAGATAAGCCAAATGGCAATGCTGAGAATTGATAATGCTCTGGCCCTGCAAGAAATCTGAGGTATCTTCTGCAGCTGTGTCTGATAGGGACATGCAGGTATGCCTCCTTGAGGTCCAGAGTAATCAGCCAAGACCCCTTGCCCAGCATGGGAAGGAGTTGCTGTAGAGTCAGCATTTTGAACTTTGGTACTATGAGAAAAGTGTTTAATGCGGACAAATCCAGTATTGGTCTCCATTGAGTTTCTTTTCTTGGAACAAGGAACAGTCTTGAGTAGAACCCCTGGCCTTGTTCTTGTTGTGGTACTCTTTCTATTGCTTTTATCTGAGCAAGCAGAGAAATTTGCTTGATAGCCTCTGCCCTCTGGTTTTGTGGTAGGTTTGGCATGCCCTGTTTTCTGGGTAAGGTATGAAAATGTAACCTGTAACCTTGGTCTATAATGTCCAAAATCCATTTGTCTTTTGTCAATCTGTGCCAATTGTCTGAAAACAGAGATAATTTTCCGCCCAAGGGTGCTTCTATTTGCTCCTTGGTTGGCGGTCGTAGAGGAAACTCATTGAGATTGTGTCTGAGGGGCGGGGGAGACCCTTGTCACTTCTTTGGTTTGCTGGCTGCCATTGTCGTCCCCTGTAAGGACCTCTGTATTGTCCTCTTCCTCGGCCACGCCTGTTTTTACCCCTTTGAATTTTTTCAGGATTAGGAAAGGACCAGTTTTTTGAAGGCCAATTCCTGCTGAATCTGGGGGGCTGAACCTGGAGGAAATCTTTGACCGCCTGAACTGATTTTGCTTTTTCCTCGATGGACTTTAACACATCTTTAGCATTAGCACCAAAAAGCTTGCTCTTTTCCAAGGGTGCATCCAGAAGTTTTGCCTTAACATGATCTGGCAGAGGTTGTTCTTTTAACCATGCATGTCTGCGAATGACTGCCCCTGTCATAGCTGCCCTACATGAAGCTTCCAATGCATCATATCCACACTGCAGAAAGTGATTGCTGACTTGCTGAGAATTATGTACAGCTTCCTGCAAAGACCTCCTGTCTAAAGGGTCAGGAGAGGCCAATGTTTTCTGTAAATCATCTAACAGGTAAGCCTGATATTGTAACATATGAAAAAGGCAATTCAAAGCTCTCATAGATAAAGTGGTGGAGGTGTACACCTTTTTCCCCCATCTCTCTAATGACCTAGCTTCCCTGTTGGAAGGCAAGGGATTTTTAGAGGTGGAAGCTGAAACACCCTTAGGTCCCTGAGAAATAGTTTCTAAATCAACAGTATGGGCCCTGAACAAATGGGAATGTGTTTCTGGGACCCTGTAATATCTGTCTGGCTTGGCTGGAGCAGGAGGAAGAGAATCAGGGGTAACACTGGAGTCAGAATATAGATCATCCAAAACATCAAGCACAGGAGGAATAGCTAGGGGCCTGTGCTGGGGCTTTTTAAGGAAGGTTCGAAGGCACTTTCTGGAATCAGAATATTCCTGGCCTTGCCACTTGAAATGTTCCCTCATGGTATGCAGAACTTCCCCAAAAGAAATATCCTCAGGAGGGGAGGCCGAGGGGATGGAATCCTCTGCATCCGAGTCCTCATAGGTCTGAAAGAGCTCTTCCTGGCCCTCGGAGTGGACAGAGTCCTCAGAATCTTCATCTGAAGGGATAGGTTCAGAGGATTCAACCCGGAGCCTCTTATCAGGAGGAGGCTGGGATCCTCTCTCAGGATGGGCCTGTGAACCTCTGATCATGGAAATTAAGTCTGCGGCCATAGACATGATTTGTGTCTCAGGAGTAGTTTGAGGTAAGGCTTTTGCTGTAAGGTGCTTAGTCTTGCTGGCTGCCTTAGCCCGAGTGTAGGCCTTAATAGACATGGCCATAGGAGGCCTGGCAGCTCCACGTGCAGGAGTGACCTTATCTACAGCAATGGTCTCAGGCATTTCCTCGGTTTCAGTATCCGGAGGAAAATCTATAACTGGCGTCGGAGTGGTATCTGGTATCGGAGTCGTCGGTATTGCGGTGTCTTCGGTTCGGAGCGGTAGAATAACCGTCTCAGGGGAAACCGGAGCACTTGTGGTAGGTTTTGGCGTGGAGTCGGTGGTAGACGCGGGCCGAGGATGTCGGTCCCGGTCTTTTCGTTTCTTGGGCGTTTGCGATGTCGGAAGTTCCGACGGCATTGTATACGCAAATTTTTTGCCGAAAAAGTCTTCAGCGAACTCTGCCCAGCGCCTGAGAGTGCGCTTATTGAAGCGAGCACAGGCGACACAGGCCGAGACGTCGTGGTCTGGGCCAAGGCAAGGAAGACAGTAAGAGTGGAAATCCTTATGAGGTATTTGTTTACCACAAGACCGACAATTATTAACTTTTTCAGTAATTTCTGACATCAGCTGAGGCAAGAAAAGGTCCCCAACGGGGTACTTAGCTTTTTTGATGACTTCGGATTTGAAGAATACAGGAGCTGACCGACCGGCACTTGCGAACTGCTTCTGCTTCGGGCACCGCGCGGCAAGAAAGACTGGAGAAAATGGCGTTGGCTGATGCTTATGTACTCCAGCCGCTCTGACGTCGAAGAGAAATGCGACATCAGCCGACGTCGGACCCAGACTTTGGAATCCGGCCGACCGAGGGCTGCCTGAGGCAGGACAACCCATATGTTATGACTGCAGTTGCATTCTTGAAGGACATCTGGCAAATCAATAGATTGATTAATATTAATTTCAGAAACTACCTTTTAAAGAAAGGAAGGATTGGTTCGTAATGTGACCCTGCCCTCATGAAAAATCAAGTAAGGATATTTGGAAGACAGGGCCCAAATCTCTGAAATTCGCCTGGCAGAAGTAATGACTAGAAAAATAGTTTTCTAATACATATATTGAAGATCACATTTTGCTGTAGGCTCAAAGGGAGGTTGAGTTTGTTGCAGTACCAAATTGAGATTCCATGGGGTTAGTTGGATCTCTGAAGGGGGGGGGTCTTAGAAGGACAATACTTCTCAAAAAGGGTTTGCATAGTCTATGTGAAGCAACAGGTACTCCATCAAAACCCATGTAAAAATATGAAATGACTGTTAGCTGGACTACAGAGAAGCTGGCTCTTTCCTTAAAAATCATTATTAAGAATTCAAAAATAGCATGCAAATAAGGCGAAAAAGGGTCTAAATTAGACTGATGGGTCCAGCAAGAAAATCTTTTCCACTTACTGGAGAACTGCTGTGGAGTAGATGGCCTATGGGAAGACAAGAGGATGTGCTGGACCTGGGAAAATGGCATAAGCTGTCTGGCTATTAATGGAACTGGAGAAGCCAGGCAGTCAGCATAAGACTGGATAAGTTCAGATGGGCCACACCTGTTGGGTGAGACAAGAGGTCCAGAATTGGATTCAGAATCCATGGACGATGAATCAAGTGAGGCCCAAAGGAAGGAGAACCAAATCAGTCAATGCCAATAGGGTGCAATGATGATTACTCTGCTCTTCAACATGGCAGCTTTCTGTGGAAATCTGATGAGCAGGGGAATTGGAGGAAAGGCATAAAAGAGACCAGGAGGCCACTTGCGAATGAAAGCATCCCTCAGTGATTCCCCCTGTGGGGTGATTAGGGCAAAGTAGCTGCTGTATTTGTTGTTTAGGAGGGGAGGCAAAGAGATTGCAGCAAGGCTGACTCCACCAAAGGAAAATCATGTCCGTCATGTTCAGGTTGAGGAACTACTCGTGTGTTAGAAGAATGTGATTGCTCAACTTGTCTGCTAACACACTGGCTGTCCCAGGAATGTGCGTTGCAGCTAAGTAGTAGTTGGATGAGATTGCCCATTGCCACAAGCTTACTGCTTCTCAACATAAGGGGTAAGATCTGGTTCCACCCTATTTACTGATGTACCAGACCACTGTTTGAACTGCAATAGTGCCTAGGGGGAGAGCTTCTTGAAAGGCTTGCAACGCGAGAAGCATGTTCTCATTTCTAGGACAACGATATGCATACTGGCCTCCAGAGTGGACCAATTGCATTGAACAGTCTTTCCCATGTAACGTCCTCCCCCTACCAGCTGGGAAGCATCCATGGTCACTATGGCCTCGGGTTGGGGAAGAGTAAAAGGACGGCCTTGTAGAACCTGGTTTGATTGAATCCACCACTTGAGATCTCTCTTGAAAATCTGAGTGATGCAAATTCTGGATGACATGGCATGATGAAGAATTGACCATTGAGTGGCTAGCATCCAATGCAGAATCCTCATGTGGGATCTGGCCAGAGGAACTAGAGCTATCGCTGCTGCCATAGATCCTAGAGAAGGGGGGACGAAGCAGGCGGAATCCTCTGTACTGCAGATTACATTCCTCACTTGTGAACTTAAGGTTTAAACTCTTGAATGGGGCATTGAAGCAGTTATTGTCTTTGTGTTAACTGTGCTCCTATAAAGTCCAAGTTTTGAGTTGGCTCTAAGAGAGACTTTTCTTAATTTATGGTGATTCCCAGACAAGAACATGTGTAGAAAACATGATCTCTTGCCTGTATCGCCTGATGCCTAGTTGGGGGTTGATGAGCCAGTCATCAAGATATGGAGACATGGAATACTTGCAGTCTCAAGTGAGCTGCTACTACTGCCACCCATTTGGTGAACACCTTGGGGCTGTGGTGAGACCAAAGGGCAGGACTCTGAATTGGTAATGACTGCATCCCAACTGGAAGTGTAGGTACTTTCTGGAGCATCAGTTAATTTTTATGCGATAGTATGCATCCTGCAGGTCTACTGAGCACATCCAAATGTCCTTTTCAAGAATGGGAGTACAGACTGAACCGTCACCATCAGAAACTTGGTTTGCTATACTGATTTGTGTAGGTTGGTGAGATCCAGTACCAGTCTCCAGTCCCCTGTTTTCTTTGGCACTAAAAAGAATCTTGAGTAAGTTCCAGATTCTATTTCATAGTTTCATAGTTTAGTACTAGGCTATCTGCCTGGGGCATTTGTAAGCCTAGCCATAGTGATGTGTCTTTCGCCACCCCATGAAATGGTACAAAAATGCACAGAATAGATTTAGAATACTGTGCCTCTATCTATTAGTGACACAGTGAAGGCCCCTTATATAATAGAATTAGTTTACTGTGCCCCTGTCTAGTAGTGACACAGATGTGACCCCTGGGGTAAACGTACGATCTCCCATCCACTCATCAAGATTTCTCTTGAAGAGAGTCAGTGAGGGGCTCTGCCTAACATGAACTGGGATCTTGTTCCAGAGCATGGGAAGCCTCTGGGTTATGAATCTATCCCTCCAGCATGTCCTATTCATACTTGTGCCGAGGTTTAAGTCTTTAGCTCTCGTGGTCCTGATGGATTTGGATTTTTTGAGGTGGAGCATGTCCATCAGTTCCTGATTGGACATGGCCTTGTATGTCAGGCAGAGATCACCAATGAGCAGGCGGTATGCTACTGAATAGAGCTGGAGTTTCTTTAGTCTGGCAGAATAAGACATATGTTGGAGACCCTTGATCCTCTTGGTGAGGTACTTTTGTGGTCTCTCCAGCTGTTGCAAATGCCGGGTGAGGTACATACCAAATGGGGCATTGTACTCAATCATGGGTCTGATGAGGGAGGAGTACAGGGGTACAATGACATCCTTGGATCTGGATGTGAATCCCTTCATGATAAGGTGTGCAAGGTAGAATGTCTTTCTAACCATTTTGACAACGTGGGTGTCAAATGAGAGGTCGCTGTCGACTTGGGTCCCTAGGTCTCTGATTACTTTTTCCGTACTCAGTGGGTTGCTGTCTATGTGATAATTTGTGGGTACTTTGTTTTTCCCAAAGGGGATGACTATACATTTTTTGGCATTTAGTTCAAGGCCATGACTCCGGCACCAGTTGTCCGTTTCTGTGAGGCCTTTTTGTAGGATGTGTGTGTCCGCTGGTGTATCGACTATGGCGCCTAGTTTGCAGTCATCTGCGAACTTTGTCAGCCACAACCCTCCCATGTTTGCTTTAACATCTGAGAAATAAATGCCGAACAAGAGAGGTCCCAGGACAGATCCCTGTGGGACACCACTTGTGACTGGCTTTGAGTCTGACATTGCTCCAGCGATTTTAACTTTATGGGTTCTGTCCTTTAGCCAGTTTGCAACCCATCTAGTGACATAAGGGTTTACATTTAAACTGTTGAGCTTATCTATGATGCCTGAGTGGGGTATTGTGTCGAAGGCCTTAGCCAAGTCCAGGTAGGCTGTATGGACTGCTTTGCCCTCATCAATGGCTCTAGTGACTGTTTTGAAAAAGTCAACCAGGTTCAAAAGGCAGGATCTGCCCTTTACAAAGCCGAACTGGGTGGGGTCAAGTGTCTGTAGGTCCCCAATGTCTCTGTTTATGAGTTCCATAATGATTCTTTCCATAGCTTTGCAGACCAGCCTGGTTAAGCTTATGGGGCGGTAGTTCCCAGGGTCTGTAGAGGTACCCCCTTTGTAGAGTGGGACCACTGTTGCTGTACGCCAGTGTTCAGGTACATATCCTGTAGTAAGGCTAAGGTTAAATAGCATTTTTATGTGTGGGTTTAGCTCCTCTTGGAGTTCACGTAGCACGCAACCTGGGATACTGTCAGGTCCCATTGATGCTGTGTTTTTAGCTTTGCTGAGGGCGGCTCTCACCTGGACATCTGAGATGACAGGGAGATTACATTCAGCTGGGATAAGTATTTCTTCTTTTGGGGGTGAGGGAGGGGAGAAATTTGCACTGAACCTGTCAACCAGAAAGTTGGCAATATCTGTGGGTTTAGTGTATTTTTTGTTGTTGTGAACTAACTCTGAGCATATCTGAGGGTTTCCGCCCAGGTTTCTAACATAGCTGAAGAAGGCTTTGTGGTTATCTTTAGTGTCCTTAGCGATTTTTCTCTCAAAGTTGGCCTTGGATGTCTTTATGAGAGAACATAGTTTTCTGCTAGTGTTGATCAGAGATGTCTTCCCTTTATGGGATTTTGCTCTGTCGTGCAGTAGCTTCCCTTTTTTGTTATACAATTTGTTAATGGCTGAGGTCCACCAGACAGGATGCTTGCCTTTGGTGGAGAGGGACTTGGATTTATTTGGGATTGCATGATCCATGCATTCTTGGAGATGTCCATAGAAAGCATTTGTGAATGATTCAGCATTGTGGGATGTGGGATCCACTGGCCCAGTGGGCTTAAAGTATACCATCTCAGTCTTAAGAAGAGTGAAGTCTGCTTTTGAGAAGTTTTTCACTGTGGTCTTTTGTGCTGGGGGTGGAGGTGGGATATGTATATCCAGGGTGATTAGTTTGTGGTCAGATCTCACTAGTGAGGGGTATACCTCTGGTGTGGAGCATTTTGTCCCCATGTTTGTGATGATCAGGTCTAGTACATTATCTCCCCTAGCGGGAGAGGTGACTAGTTGTTCCAGTGCATTTGAATTTATGAATTCCAGGAACCTTTGGGCTAGGGTGTTAGGGCTAGAATAATGTACCCGATCTATGTTAGGGTAGTTGAAGTCTCCCAGTATGATGGTATTATGTGATACATTCATATCCTCCAATGTCTCCAGGAAGGCTGAGTGGGGTTCCTGAGATTGGGAGGGTGGTCTGTAACATGCTACCAGTTGTATAGCAGTTTTGCCTATGGTTAGTTGCACCTGTATGGTCTCCGATGCTTTAATGTGTTGCTATAACCTGGAGGTGTGGGTGTCCTTGATGAATATGGACACTCCCCTTCCCTTTGTGGTTTGGCCCGGGTTTTGGGGCTGAAAAGCATGATACGAGGTATAGCCTGGTAGCACTGGGGTGCTCTCAGGAGCCTTGAACCAGGTTTCAGTTACTGCACAGACATCGATGTTCTCCATACTGAGGAGTGCATCGAGTGCCTGCATCTTGAGATTTAGACTTCTGGCGTTGAGCAGCATTACCCTTAGTTTTTTTCCATTTTTGTTTTCTAAGGAGGCGGGTTTGTCTTTTGAGTCTTGCCTAATAAAGGCACTATGGGGGTGGCAAGAGCCTTAGCCAATATCCGGAAGCCCAGTGGTGACAGGTGCAAGCCGTCCCTTGCGAAGCAGCATGGCTTGTCCAACATGTCATCCCAGGCAGACACTGGATCCCCTTAGACTGACACCAGTACTTGAGCCAATTATTAAAGTTGATCATCTTGTCTTTGTATTGTGGCATCATTATTGGTGAGGGCAAGATGCTGCTCAGGGTCAGGGTCATCCTCTATGTCTCTTTTCATGTAGTCCAGGGAGGTACGTCTCAGGTCATTCACGCCAGCATGGACAATGACAGAGTCATATTTGTACTTGCTTTGGAGTGACCTGAGTGCGTGTGTTATGTGGCGGATCCTAGCTCCTGATAGGCAGCTCACAGTCACCCTCTCCTTGTTCAGCCTGGTAAGCGGGACATCAGTGTGTCTGACTATAGAGTCACCTATTACTAGTGTATCAGGCATGGTGTTTGGCCTTAAGGGCTGTGATTGATTGACACACTGATTTATTGAAGTATGTGCTGCATGTGTTTTGTTTTGAGGTGGTGGATTTTTGGATGTCTGCTTTGGGAGCCTCTGTTGTTTTGGTAAGTTTTTTTATTAGAGCCTCCAAGTATGTCTTTGTGCTTTTATGTGTTTGGTTTGCAGTTGTGGTAGGTCTATGTGGGACTGGGTTTGTTGTGTGTGTGGTTACCATCTCCTCCTGTCTGGTCATGCCAGCCCTGAGTTGAGAGAGTTCAGCCTCCAGTTTGGCTATATAGTTGCATCTCTCACATGTATTTGTGTTTGTTGGGAGGAGGAGAGGGTTGTCTGTGTACATGAGACAATTGTAGCATTTTCTCAAGATACCCAGATTAACCAGCTGAACTGGAGAGGACGCCAGTAATCTACCACTCGACATGCTAGAACAGTATAAGGGAGTGCTGTGCCTTTAAGGGAAGTGAATATTCACAGGGGTGGTAGGTGGATGTAGTGCTTACTTAGTATGAGAGTGCTTACTTAGTAGAGAGGTTTTGAGAACAAGTGCTAGGCTTACAATATAGCGAGTAGTCTGATTATACTAAGAGTAGAGCTTCCTTAACGGAAAATTTGAGGAGCAGACTTGGTGGAGCCAGAAGAAGTTTAACCGGCGCTGCGCTATGCGCACAATCGCGCAAAGCCGCGCAAACGCGGATTTTAAATAGGGAACTTCAAAAGAGCTAGAAATGGTCCAAAACAACCAATTACTACAGCTCTTGTGCTGAGGTCACTTCCTACAGGGACAGGAGGCTGCTCAAGGCTCCCCACTCCCACTGGTGAGCAAAGAAACTTCCTTCTATCCAAGTAAGGTAATGGACAACACAGGAACTACACCACAGCCCAGATTACAGCAAAGCCTGTAAACTGGTCTAAATTTGTCGAGGAGAGGCGGGAAAACAAGGATTATTTTTTTTGGTTTTTTGGTTTTTAGATACAAACACAGAGAAAATGCAGAAACAGTAATAAATCAGTTACACAGGCTAGCACACTTTAGTTGGCAGCCTCAACAGTTAAATTAAACAAACAAACAAACTTTCGATCAAATTCGACTAAAATGTAACTTTAAGTGCAGATATTAAATAATGCAGCAAACAGCTAAAAAAACAGTTTAAGCTTGTTTAGGGTAAGCTAGAGAAGGCATTTCAAGTAAAAAAACCAGCAAAGATACTTAAATCCAGAAAGTAGTCATTTTTCTGATTCTCTGTAGCTAGGACCATTCTGCAGGACCACGAGGAGCTTGTCTGAGTAGTATAGCCAGAATAAAACACCCAGAGGCGGATTTTAAACAGGGAACTTCAAAAGAGCTAGAAATGGTCCAAAACAACCAATTACTACAGCTCTTGTGCTGAGGTCACTTCCCACAGGGACAGGTAGGCTGCTCAAGGCTCCCCACTCCCACTGGTGAGCAAAGAAACTTCCTTCTATCCAAGTAAGGTAATGGACAACACAGGAACTACACCACATTTGGTCTGGTGGGACTTCTTGGATGACTCTCTTGTCTAGCAACTTTTGAATCTGATATCCTGCTTGTTCCCCAGACTGGGTGAAAAATTGGGGAATCTTTCGGATATTGGAGGTGACTGGGAAAACGGTATTATAAAGCCTCTGGATATGATGCTTTCCACCTAGTTATCTGTTAACTTTTTCCAGGCTCTTAGGTGCAGGTACAATCAACCCTGATTGTCTCCAGAGGTGGACAATCAGGCCTCCTTTCAAGATGAATGGAAGAGCCTATCAGAGAAGGAATCTCTGGACCCTCTGTCACGAAGACAGTGTCGGTCATTGGAGTGCCCCACTCTACCCCTAGGGGAACGTCCACCACATGTGTCATGGAAAGGGCCCTGGGAATTTCTGAACCACGTTGTCCCAGTACCTCATTGATTCCTGGAAAAGGATCGTTGAGGTGTGGAAAAATGTACACCCTCAGCAGACAGGGTCTTTCCATGCTTTTCACACCTTAATGTCTCTAAATATGGGACCAAACAGGGATGTCACATCAAAGGGAGCATTGACAAATGATGACTTGAAGGGCTCTGCAAAATTGCATATGCACATCCACGCATGACTCCTTATGGAAATGGAGGAACCCACTGCCCTTGAGGTTCCTTTGGCAATATTCAAGATCAACCTCATGGAAGAAGGATATCAGAGAGCTCTTTAACTAGGTTTCTCTGTAACTTGGTGAAATGTGCCAAATAATTCAGTGACCTTAAGGCAAAGGTCAGCGAAGCACAGACACACTTGCCAAATCTGTCCTTCATCTGAAACTCCGTTTGGAGGATGGACAGTGGAACTCTCCTCAGCGAGTTCCTTTTTGGTAGCCAGCATCACAACCAAGCCGTCAACAGGATCCCCTTTTGCCCAGAACTGCTCATCCCCTGGAAATGACATAATCTTATCAGGCCTTTTGGTTCATTGGGCTCTGGGGCCTTCCATGCCCGTCGAGAGACCAATTCCACGAACTCGTTGGCAGGCGGCATCACCCAGGAGGTAAAAGCGTCCAAGAATACAGACTGCTCGGATGAAAGGTTGCTGGACTTCCAGCCACCTCTCTCTTTCAATGTTTCAAGGACATCTCTGAAATGGACATCTTCAGGAGTGACCTTGGGGACCCTTCACCTTCATAAAAATCTGTATCTTCCGTGACGGACTCTTCCGGTGAGTCAATGTGCTTCCTCTTGCATGTCCACCTCTTAGGACCCTTTTCAGTGGGATGCTCTGGAGAGGTATCAGAAGAGAATTGAATACCCTTCCTGAGAAGCCTGGGGTTTCGGTACCAGTTGTCCCTGTGGAGAGGTTACATGAGGCTCGAGGTGTAGAGGTGCCAAGCCAACAGTGTGAGGATCCGAGGAGATGATGTGTACCATCTTTGTCTGAGATGCAGACAAAGCCCTTTCCATGACCTCAAAAGCAGAACTCCCCCAGAGAAGCAAAGGACCAGGAGTCCAAAGGTAATAACCTCTGGATTGAAGTCCCTCCCTGCTCTGAGGAACACATCTCCAAGGCCAGAGTCGGAGCCAAGCTAACCCTTGCCAAGCTGCAGAGACAGCTACGAAAATCTCAGATTCGACTGAAGCACCTCAGACCCGACACCGTAGCTGCGACTGCAGCACCCCAGACCCGACACCGTAGCTTCGGCTCCAACAGCTCTCTGGATCCAAAGAACTCAATGAAGCCTTTGATCCAAGGGAACAGAAGCTCTTGGATCCAAGGCAGATGAACCCAGATGACTCGGATCCAAGGACTCCAAGACTGAGATGCGAGTCGAAGGAGGAATCTGCAAAGTTAGAGTTATGGATGGTCAGATCTCCTGACCCAGAGGGGAAGGAGCCAATGGGATGCTAAGCGCACACTGTGCCAAGAGAATCCTCCTCACCAACCTCTCCATGTTGTCTTTGGTTATGCTTCTGGAAGAGCGAGTGGACAAAAATAGAGAAGGAACCCTGGAAGGGATGGGATCTAGATGGGGAGTAATGAGCCCTTGGTAATGGAATCTGTAAAGTCTAATCCAAAGTGCTGCAATCCAAGATTTCTTTTTTAGGTTTCGAGGGAAAGGCCTGTCCTAAATAGTCTGATTCAGCAGGTCCTATATCCAAGTGGGTAGTCAGATCTGAGAGTTTGGTATGTCTCATTTTTGGATCTGAAGAGTCGGATGGATCCAAATACTCTGATTTAGAAAGTCTTGGATATGAGTGGGAGGCCAAATCTGATAGCTTGATAGATCTCCTTTTTGGATCCAAACAGTCAGTTGGATCCGAAGGAGGTCTCTTTTTTTTTTTTTTTGCTTTTTCTGACGCTCTGAAAGAAGAGGAAGAAGTGCTAGGAGATGGCAGAGCAGTCTTTTGTTTTTTTGGAGGAGCTGCATATATTGTCTCAGAGAATGAAGACAGCAATAATCCCTTGAGGATGAATTTGTTTTTGTGCTCAGTAAGAGCCCTAGGATTGAAAGGGTGACATATATAGAACAGTCCTGCAGGTGGAGAGGACCCAGACAATAGTTACACACACAGTCACAGATAGTGATTTTGCGGCCGCGCTTTCTGCATTTTTTGAAACCTAGAGGGGCCTTCTCAGAAAGGAACTTACCATAAAAAGTAGAGCTAAACTTTTTTTGTAAGAAATTAAGGGGCGAGATCTACCAACAATGCTAGTAAGAAAATACACCTAAGTGTATACAGGAAGGGAAGTACTATCAGTAATATGGAAACTGTAAGCGAGTACAAAGGTAAGGGAAAGAATCACATTTGTGTAAAGTAGCAGATTAAGAAAGGTCAACACAAAATAGAGGAAAAAACAGAAACAAATAATAAAGTACTTCGCTTTAAGTCACTTGAGAGCACAAGAAAAAACAGGTCTTTCACTGGAAGCTGCAAATAAGATCTGAAGTAATTGAGGGAGGTGCGTTGTGGGTAAGGCAGTTGCTTGAGAGCTTTTGTGATCGCCATGAGCTTTCAGACAGCTGAGTCGGATTCGAGGATTGGATCCAAACCCAAAGGTTGAGGACAGAATGAAAATTGACATCAGATCACAGGTTATGAGTACATACAAGTTATATGACAATGATTTAATAGTTAGAGAAATTTTACCTAGTTTACAGAGTAATTAAAGTTAACAGGAATTGGAACATGAAGTGAGAGAAAAGCAGGCTTATGGTATATTTAGAGAGAAAGCCAGGGGAAAGAAACCGACAGAAGTAAAGAAGTGAGTGAAGAAGGACAGGACAGTAGTGAAACATCCTACCATAACATTAGATGTCGTTCTTTTCACTGTTGCAGTGTTCCTTACAGTAGGAATCTAGCCCACCGTCCAGCCAGTAGACCAAAGCCTTAGGGTGTAATAGGGACATTGTATGTCATACATACGCTCCCTGTTTTCCACATAAGAGATAAAGGTGATGTATGGACATATCATCCTCAGAAGTGAAGAGGCCCAGGAGGAACAACAGTCCAAGGAGGAATAAGTAAAATGTGCATCCAGAAGGAGAAAGAAAACAGGGTGAGGGAGGGAGGGAATGAATACTGTAACAGTGAGGAGAAGGACATCTGCTGTTATGGTAAGATTTTACACAACTGTACTTTATTTTACACAACTGTAGTATGTTGCTCCATATCACTGTTGCAGTATTCTTTACAGTACAAAAGCACATTAAGAAAGATGGGTGGAGGAGGAAGGCCCAGCAGAGACCTCAACAAAACCATAAAAGTATGCACTGAAGTCCCAAGTAGCTGCCTCAATAACGGAATTAGTATCCAAACCTTTGAAAAAGGCATGAGTTGAAGCCAGAGCCCTGATAGAATAAGCTTTAACTGAAGAAGGAAGGATTTTCCCATGAAAGGAGCAACAAAAGGAAATGGCCTTAGATATCCAAGATGAAACAGTTTGCTTGGAAACAGCCAAACCTAAATTTCTAGGAGGAAAGCAAACAAAGCTGTTCAGATTTACAAATGGCTTTAGTTTTATCCAAACAATACCCAAGCTGTCTATGCAAATTCAAGGTGTGAAGAATCCTTTCACTAGCAGACTGCAGAGAAGGGAAAACAATAGGCAAATGAATAGACAACTTATTAACCACCTTAAGCATAAAAGAAGGATTAGTACAAAGAGACACCCTGTCCTAATGAAAAAAAAAAAAGGAGGAATAGCCATAAGGGCCTGCACCTCAGACACCCACTTGGCTGAGGTAAGGGCCAGAAGAACAACAGTTTTGTAAAAGCAAAGCTGTAAGGAAGCTGAAGCTGCAGGCTCAAAAGGAGTCAATTTTTCCAGAACAAAATTAAGGTCCCAGGAAGGAGGAATAGGGTTCCTGAGAGGTCAAATATGAGGGATGTCTTTAAGGACTTGCCTATTCTCAAATCTAGAAGCCAAAGGGGGAGTCAAAGGCAGACAAGCAGAAATAGCTGACAAGTGGGCTTTAACAGAATAGTATACTAACCCGGCACTGAGCAATTCACACAAATAAGACAGAACCAAAGGAACTTCCACAGAAAGTGGATCTTGGTTACAAGTATGACACTAAGGAGAAAATCTCTTCCATTTGGATAAATAAGATTTCCTGGTTGTGGGTTTCTTGGCCTCCTGCAGAACCCGAATCACATCCTCAGAAAAAAGGTGCCTAAAAGGGATCAAAGCCTTATCACCCACAGTGTCAGTTGAACAGTGGACATGCGGGGATTGATTAGAGACCCCTTGTCTTGTGAGAGTAGGTCCATCTGTGAGGTAACTTGTGATGAGTGCCCTTGGCTAAGTGTAGAAGAGGAGGGAACCAATGGCGTCTGGGCCAAAAGGAGTCATCAACAAGATTTTGGGAGCATCCTGCTCTATCTTGAATAAGAATTTCAGTATGAAAGGAAGGGGAGGGAAGGCATAAAGAAGAGCGTCCACTTTCCAGCCCAGAGGACATGGGACTTCAGTGCAAGAGACAGGAAGTTGTCTTTTCAGAGCAGAGGCAAAAAGATTTACTTCAGGACTACCCCACTGGTGGACAATGTTCCAGAAACACATCTCTGTGAAGCATACACTTGTGAATTTTTGTTATGGACCTGCTCAGAGAATCTGCCACAATCTTCTGGTCTGAAGGAATATAAACCTCCTGAAGAGTCACCTGATAATGGACAGCTATCTAGTCTGTACAAGAGGTAAGATCATGTTCCCCCTTACCTGTTGATGTACCACATCACTATGGTACTGTCTGTGAAGACTTTCAGGGACCCTGGAAGGAAAAGGTAAAAAAAAAGGCCTGAATGGCCAGGTAAAGAGATCTCATCTGTTTGATACTGATATGGTCCTTCTTTTGATGAAGTGACCAAAGGCCCCCCATCCTGCATCTGAGGCATCTGAAAAGCGTACCTCAACTGAGACTAGAGGTTGAAAAGGAAGTCGTAGGTTTAGGGACAATTGATGAATCCACTAATGAAGCTCCAGCTTGAGGCATGGGAGAAGGAGCATCGAAAAATCCAAAGGATGAGGATGTTGAAGCCAAACTGACTTTAGGAGCCAATGGAGCTTTCTCACATAAAACCTGGCCTGGGTCTCCAGGTGCATAGGAATGGTGGAAGCCATGTACCCAACACCCCCGAGAAACTTCCTGGCTATAATGGAGACCAGAGTAAAAGAAAGCAATCAGAGCTAAACCTTGGGAGGGAGCAGGAATCCCAGCATAGGAATAGTCTGGAACCTGCACCTAAGAAAAATGTGATCCTGAGCAGGAGTTGTGAATGATTTTTGGAAATTGACTGTAAACCCTGGGCTTTGCAGAAGACATGCAGCACAGTGAAGATAATGAAGCAGAATCTCTGGAGAGGAAGCCTGAATGAGCAGGTCGTCCAGATAAGGAAAGATCTGTATTCCCCTCATCCTGCAAAAAGCAATCACAGGAGTGACGCATTTGGTGAAGACCCTTGCGGTAGAAAAGAGGTCAAAGGGCAAACTAGAGAACTGAAAATGCCAGGAAGCAGCAGAGAAACATAAAAACTTCCTGAATAGAGATATGGAGATAGCCATCCTTGACATCTAGAGAAACTAGGAAAGGCTGAGGAAGTAGAAGAGGAAACAAGGAGTTCCTATCACGTAGTTGAACTTTTACAAGTTCGAAACACATATGTTCGAGACCATACATTCGAATTTGTAAACGTTTGAGCGTTTGTATGGAAATCTCTGTAAGCGGAGGTTTCCATTCACGTCAATGTGGTGCAATCTCGGAGTTGGTATAGTAAAGTAGTGGGTGGGGTGGGGGGGAGCAGGGGGCTTGGCCCCCTTGCTTACAAGTTATTGTTTTGTCCGTTGTGTAGTTATTTATTTTTGTTACATACTTGAAGTTCTGTAACTATTAGGTGTTCGGAGTTACGGAACTTCAACTATATAATATAGAACCAAAACAAGGTGTGAAGGGATAGCATTCAAAAGGCGGGAACCTTCAAAAAGGTGTTGATCTGAGATTGACCCAGATGGGTGTCCAGGTGCCGTCTTTCCTGAGAACCAGAAACATTCTGGAGTAAAATCCCCTCCCTTTTTGAGGAGCTGCAACTGCCTGAATTGTTCCTAGAGAGAAAAGGCTCTGAAGAATCTCTGGAAAAAAGGCAGCTGTTCATGAGGAGGTTGAGAAATTCCCAAAAAGGGGGGGGGGAAGGATTTCCAAACAATGCAATACTCCTGACACATGATGGATAGAACCCAAGACTCTTGGGTGATCCTTAACCAATTTTGGAGAGACAAGAAAAAAGAACGAGGATCAAAATTGAGGCAGGGAAAAAGACAGACAGAGCATGGCTTGTCTAGAAAAGGGTGCTTCCGAGCTGCAGGAGTTTGAGTAGACTTAGCAGGAGAGCCCTTCCTACCACCCTTTTTACCCTTGGGAGGTGGGCAAGACTGCCTACAGACAAAAGCAGGCTTACTAGGAGAGTTCGTTTGAAATTTGGGAACGGGGAAAAGATAATATGTTTAATTTCCTGCACAGCCTTACCCTTTCTCCTGAAGGAACTTAAAAAGCTCAGCAGCTGCACAGCCAAAAAGATTATTATCTAGGGGAGCATCCATCAGCTTGGCCTTAATTTCATCAGGCCAGGAATACCTTCACATGTTCATACTAAGCTAACTGCCCTTGTGAGCTATTTTAAGGCTAGCCAATTATCCCTTGTGAGAATCAAACCCTGCACCTTGTGTTTGTAAGGCAAACACCTTAACCATTAGGCCATCCTCCCAACCCCAATACAGAAGCAAAGGCTGTAGCCTTAGAAGAGGCATCATAACTGGAATGAATGGAATGGTGAGCTACATGAGAAGAGGACCCTAACAAAGAAAGAGCTGAATTCTTCCCCTCAAAGTCAAGCAGGTCAGAAATAACCGGAAAAACCTCAGAGAGAAGAGCCAAAACATACCTGGTGAAGTGTGTCTCATAATTTACAGCCTGAAAAGCCAGGGTAGCAGCAATATCTACTTTTTACCCAATTTCTTCAGGGTTCTGCTATCCTTGTCAGTGGGGAATAAAAAACCTTAGATGGCTTATCAGAAGAAACATAAATAGCAAAGGGTCAGCAGAGGGACACCTTATAAAACCAATCAGGTTTTTGGAGCAGGAGACTGAGAATCAGGAGCCTGGGAAGCTGAAGAAAAAGTACCCAACAAGGCAGCAAGAACAGAAGGGACAGCAGAGGGCTTAGGAGATTCCATTTGAAGAAGTTCATAAAACCTCTGCTGGACATATGGATGAGTGCAGTCCCAGTTAAATAACCCCATCATATGGGAAATGGTATCTCCAAAGGAAATCTCCTCAAAGGGAGAATCAGGGCCAATACAGTCCTCCTCAAAACCATAGTCTAAAGGAGAGGGAATCTGGGAAGAAAAGGTCAAGTATTCTTCGTCAGAATCAACATCCTCATCCGAGGAAACCTGCTCTCCATTCTCTAGACATCTTAGAAGGAGTAGAAGACCAAAGGGGAGCAGGAACAGAGACCCCCTTGGGGGGCTTCAAAGCCATAAAAACATTAAACAAACCATGTGCGAAATCTTGCCATTCATGCTGGGGGTCCTTAAGAGCAGGACAAATATGCTTAGTTTTCTGCTTTGTTTTCAAGGAGACGTCAGCCCTAAAGATCTTAGGAGGTTCAGATCCCTGCCTACATTAAATAAGCATAGTAGGAATCTCTTTCCTAACAAGGATTTGTGGAACACCCCTAGGCCCTACATATATAATCAGCCGTGGTTCCCCTTGAACATCCAAAATGTCTGCAAGACCTCGGAAGACATGTAAAAAGCTGGATCCATGCCAGCCTCCAAAACTGTCACAGCAGGGGAATCCAACTGAAAAAAACGGACAATCCTCTGGGCTTTCACCAACCTTGAGAGAAACGTCTGGTGGAGTCGGGTACAGCTGAAGAATCTGACTGAGTTTTCTTGGTCATCTTCTTTGCAGATGGCTGGCCATCCTGCTGGGGTGATTCCACCACAGTACCCTGAGCCAACAGTTTAAGACATTGGTTCTCAAGATAAATGGCTAAAGAGGACAGATGACTAAGCAAAGTCTTTGGAACAAACATCTGACAACTAGGACAAGACGTATGGTCGTGAGAAGCACCTAAGCAAATGAAACACTGCTTGTGACAGTCCTTATGGGGAATCTGTCTCCCACACTGGCATTTCCCCTTTCTTGATGACAAGAAACCAACAATCACAAGTAAAAGAAGACAAGAAGAAAACCCACAAAGGAACACTTATCTGAAAAAAAACAGCTTGGAAATCAGCAGAAGAACAAGTGTTCAGAACAACAATTGAAGATAGCATTCAGACTGATGGCAAAGAAGCTCTGAGGATGGTATTTCCATACATCAGCTTTATACCCCATGCTGAACAAGGGGAACATATGTGTGTGACATACAATGTCCCTATTATGATCTACAGCTTTAGCATACTGGCCGGACATCAAGCTACCCCTGGCAGGGGATTCCTACTGCAAAGAATACTGAAACAGTGATATGTAAGGAGATGCAGGTATGAAAAGTTAAGGGATTTAGTTTATCTTGGAGTATCCTGCTGTTGAGCAAGAACAGAGCCAGCTTTTGGCTAGGAAACCTTTCTGAATGGTTTTGAAAGATGGGGAGGCAGAGTATAGATCTGATGCACACAGATAAGGCAGTCCAGGCCTTAGCAACATGGTGCAAGTACAGACAATGCCCAGCAATTTCATACGTTTGTGGAGACAGTTTTCTTGTCACTGGATTGTAATGACCGACTGGGAACATCTTTGTGTAAAATTTAACTGGTGCTGGACAAGCAGATCTATTCTGGATAACTTTACAGGTGGTAAGTAGCTGCGTATATGTTAGTTGATGGGGTAGTTCAACAAATTTGCCTCAGATCAAAGTATAACGGACACTAATCAGGCAATAGAAAGCAATAAGCAGAGTAGAACAGGTTTTCTTTCATTTCCTGAATGCAGAAACCTGTTAGCCAGGAAGGCTAAGTAACTGGCACATACAGGACAACTCTGCTGGATTTGTGTGCATGTGTGTTTTAAAAATGAATTTTCAGCACAGTCAGTCATGTACTTGACTAGTTGATGTTAATAAGCAGCAAGGTTCTTCAAGTTAAATTTGCTTACATTCTACAAAGACAAAATTCTCAGTGAAAATGTTTGGGAGTTGGCCCTTGTGGCAGAGCTTCAGCAGTCAATGTAGTGACCCCAGGTCATTGTACAAAGACAAAATTTGCAGTCAAAACATTTCGGATTTTGTCCATGGGGCCGAGCTTCTGCAGTATCTGGGTTGATGTAGTGACCGCAGGACTACTGAACAAAGAAAACATTCTCAGTGAAAATGTTTGAGATATTGAATATTGGGGGTGTATAAAATCCCCCTCTCCTGTGTTAAAAAGCTTGTGGTAACTACCCTTGGCCATTTTCAAAAGAAGGAAGAACCACTGTTGCCTAATACAAAATGAGGTGACCAAAATTACCTTTGCAGAGTCTTCTGAATCCTGAGAACAACTCTGCTTATTATAAGGAAGGGTGTAAAGGTATACAGAAACATTACCATCCAAGGAAATTAAAAGGCATCTGCCTTCCAAGCTGGCGTGCAAGGAGTCCTGGTGCAGATATTGTTCAGCTATGTATTCTGACTGGAGGCAAACAGATCTTCTTGAGGAGTTTCCCCACAAAAAGATCCAATTCCTGGAAGACACCCAGGTGTAACTTCTGTTCACAATGGTCTGATCTGGTGCTCCTGGTTAGCTCATCTGCCACAATGTTTTGCTCTAACAAAATGTATGTATGTAGCCTGGAGGGACAAGATGAATTGAGTTGCTAGATTCCAGGTTATCATGGCTAATCTACAAAGGGGATAAACTCTAGCTTCTCCTTGTTTATATACCACATCACTCTGATGCTGTCAGTTACTACTAACACTCAGCCTGGAGTCCAAAGCTGGTTCAGAGATTTGACAGCATGTATCAACAGTCATCATTACCTTGACACTTATGTGGTTTTAACTTGTCTTGCTTAGCTGGTTCAGAGATTTGACAGCATGTATCACAGTCGTCATTACCTTGACATTTATGTGTTTTTAACTTGTCTTGCTTAGCTGATTCAGAGATGTGACAGCATGTATCACAGTCAACATTACCTTGACATTTAAATGGTTTAACTTGTCTTGTTTAGCTGGTCTTGTTTAGCTGGTTCAGAGATGTGACAGCATGTATCACAGTCATTACCTTGACATTTATGTGGTTTTAACTTGTCTTGCTTAGCTGGTTCAGAGATGTGACAGCATGTATCGCAGTCATTACCTTGACATTTATGTGGTTTAACTTGTCTTGCTTAGCTGGTTCAGAGATGTGACAGCATGCATCGCAGTCATTACCTTGACATTTATGTGGTTTTAACTTGTCTTGCTTAGCTGGTTCAGAGATCTGACAGCATGTATCACAGTCATCATCACCTTGACATTTATGTGGGTTTAACTTGTCCTGCTTGTTCCACAGACCCTGCACTTTCAACCCCTTAGACACAACTTCCCAAGGAAAGTCTGAAGCATATGCCATTACAGACGGAGTGGGAGATGAAGGCAGAAGGGAAGACCTGGGTTGAGAGGCAACTTATTTACTTGCCAATTTATCTCCCATTTTATGAACACCAGCACTGGAATGTGAACTGAAAGCAGTTGCTGATGTTGAGTCCAAACCAAACTGATAAACCAATGAATCTCTCTCTTGTGGAGCTGGTCAAAAATAGTTGTGGGTGTGGTAGATGCCAGAGATGGGATTGAAAATACCTGAAATTGCTTCCTGTAACTCTCTTTGTCTTGAGTGAGGAAGGCCATCATAAGTGTTAAATCTAGAAGACACACCAGAAGCACTATCTTGTGAGATGGAATGAGGGAAGACTTTTTCTGTTCACCTGATAGCCTAGACAGAGAAAAGGGTTCATTACCACAACCAGGGATTCTTGACAATCTGTGAAAGAATCTGCAAAAATCCAGCAATGGTCAAAATAAGGGGAATGCGAATACTTTGCAGCCTGCAATGGGCTAATACAGGCACCGGGCACGCTGGAAACGCACTCAAGGCTGTAGATAACCCAAAGGCAAACCAATGCACTGAAAAGGCAAACCAGTCAGAGAAAGGCAAAAGGCATGTGAAATCATTGTTGACTGGAATGTAATGGAAACCATCTTTTAAATCCAAAGTTAGCAGAAAACTGGAAGAAGAAATGAAGAGTAACAGACAGTAGAAAAAACATTTTGAACTTTGGAATTATGATGTGAAGGTTTACAAAAGAAAGATCAAGGATGCTCTTTGTCACCAGAAAAAAAGCAAAACTGAATAAAATCCTTTCCCTGTTTGATCTGGTGGAGCCAGTTTGATTACCCCTGAGACAGCATCTGATTCAAGACAGAAGGGAATATGGAAGAATCCCTTGAAAAAGAGGGAGGGAATCCCACTGCCAGCTGTAATCCATTAACATGATTCTCAAAATCCAACTGTATGACATTACCTGATGTCACAAAGGACAGTGAAGACAAACACATTTTTTATGGGGTTGTCATGGTGTGGAGGGAGAAAATCCACAGGGTGTCATAATCAGTCTGATTTTTTTTAGGTTGTTCCTGGTTCTGGTAGGATTCTCCTTTCTTCTTCTTCAAGGCTCCCTGCCATTGTTTTAAACTGTGTTTGT
Source organism: Protopterus annectens (assembly GCF_019279795.1). Classification (NCBI taxonomy): domain Eukaryota; kingdom Metazoa; phylum Chordata; order Ceratodontiformes; family Protopteridae; genus Protopterus; species Protopterus annectens. The sequence goes on from NC_056749.1 coordinate 88,977,971, forward strand.
CTGAACCTTGCTGTGTATGTTTGTTCTGCGTTTTGAGAGAAACCTGAATTGGCAGAAAAGCATTTGCTGTACTATGAAAAAGAAGGAAGGTTGAAATATCCTTTTAAACTGCTTCCTAACCCATTGCATGGTCCTGCAGTTAGGCTGTTCATCTCACCTGTTGCTTGTCCCTGCCATACGTCTCCTTTCTCCGGGTGCTCCCTGTATTGCCTCAGTTCCAGGAAGAAACCTCTTCTCTACAGAAAGACGTCCTGGGACTGCCGAAACTCCAAGCTCCTGCAGCTCAGTCAACAACCTGCTGTTTTTCCTATCAGACTCCGACATTGTGTATGAGTGCTATCTTTAACAGTACATGCTTATTTTAGTCATTGTAGACAATTGTATCTCACTCCTGGCATCAGGAGCGGTCTTAGTTCAACTGGTGCCCTAGGCAAAAGGGCTCCACGGCGCCCCCTACCACACCATCTGGTGCCCCCATTCTGATCTACCTATACCAAGTAAATACTGGAAAAGCGCCCCTGCTACAGCGGCGCCCTAGGCAGCTGCCTAGTTGGCCTATGCCTAAGGCCGGCTATGCCTGGCGTGTACGATCGCAGCCTACTGCTGTAATTTTCCTTTCCCTCATCTCTTAATATTTCACCACTAGGTGGCAGCATTCACACACAGCTTATATCCACTTCCCGCAGGTCTAGCCCTATATACTAACTGAGGTAATAGCATTTTCCCCAGTCCTGTTTGTATATCCATTTCCTCCTTTCTCTGTTTCACTTTATTTCCCTGGAATTTCTTTCTCCTTCCAGCTTAATTCCCCTCTAGCTCACTACTCCCTAGTGCTACGGACAATCTAGTGCCCCCTTATTGAATTTCAGGCAACTATTACTTCATTAAATAAATAAAAAGTAAGGCTAACAAAACAGAAAACTGAGCAGGAAAACATCTTGAGCTCTCACTAAGAAGCTTTCTGCAGCTTCGCTCCATTGTTAGATTCCAGACCACTGACTGGTTTTCTTTGGGATTCTCCCTCCTCCTCAGCTCCATACCCCTTAAACTTTCCCCCACCTTACCCTCTATTATTTCCCTCCCTGTCCCCTCCCCTAAGGCAACTTCCTCCACCAAAGTTATATCATAGTGGTGCTAGCTGTGGCACCATTTTTAAATTGCTCCCTAACCCACTGCACAGTCCTGCAGTTAGGCTGCATGTCTCTCTTGTTGGTAAGTGTTTTTTCTGAAATTTCGACTTGCAAAACCATGTATGCTATTTCAGTTATCAAGAGTACATTCTCAGAAATGCTGTAACAACACTGACTGCTTTTGTATATATTCTGATTGGTATAGACTCTGCACGGTTCGCAACTCTGTTGGTACCTATTACTGAATCTACGCTTATATACTAATAGCTGTAATATACTTGCACTCAGCTAGTTAGACTATATGTAGGCTGCATTACAATTGTTTTTGCTAAGCTGTTCATTCTGCTATGGTCATTTAGCTAGTCATCTGTTAACTTGTGTAAACCCATACTTTTGCATTTTGTAGTGTCCTGCACTGTTTCTGTTAGCTACTGGAACTGACATGTTCTATTTACAGCTTCACTAACTGGCACAAAGTATTCCCAAGAGCATGCACAAGTAAATTCCATGTGCTCATACTAGATGTTTCCTCAGAGTCCTCATCAAAACTACAGCTCTATAAAGAGCCTTACATTTCTTTGCTCTGAGAGTGTTGATGGAGAAGTACAGAGGTCAGAAGGAGTTGCATTGTGTCTTTGTCGACTTAGAGAAAGCATATGACAGGGTGTCCAGAGAGGAGTTGTGGTATTGTATGAGGAAGTCGGGAGTGGCAGGGAAGTATGTACGAGGGTACTGTGACACCAGTGAGATCTGCCCACGTTGGATGGTTTGGAGACAAAGATAGAGAGGCGAGATTACGTTGGTTTGGACATGTGCTGAGGAGGGATGCTCGGTATATTGGGAAAAGGATGCTAAGGATGAAGCTGCCAGGTAAGAGGAAAAGAGGCAGGCCTAAGTTAAGGTTTATGGATGTGGTGAGAGAAGACATGCAGGTGGCTGGTGTGATAGAGAAAGATGCAGAGGACAGGAAGAAATGGAAACAGATGATCCACTGTGGTGACCCCTAACGGGAACAGCCAAAAGAAAAAGAAGATAAGTGAACAATGCCTCACTTCCATTCACTTCTGTTCCATATTTACAACCACTCATCTCAGTCATACTCCCATAGACATAAATGCTGACAGTGTGCCGCATGTTATATGTCCTTTCCAGCTATGCTTAATTAACGGGTTTCAACTGCTTTTAATTATTATAAGGCTTTTAAATACAACTCCTTATGCTTAGCTGAAAGACGTTCACTGACCGGTGTCCTATATGACTTACAATAAAGTGTTCCTAATCAATGCTTATGTACTAAATTGCTTTTATTTTTACAATCTGCATACCTGTAACCTGGGTGCAACTATAACCTATGTACTCTATATATTATACCCTTCATTTGCTCTCCTTCTCCTTACATAGCTCTCCCTCTATTATCCTTGTCACTTCTACCGTTAACCTTTCAAAAGTTCGCTCTTGTACAACACATTACTACTCTACTTCCCTTATCTGTTTCCTGTTATCTTCATTCTTGATGTTCTCCTGTATTTTTCTCCTCTTTCACACTAAACAATCCCGTTCTCTTTACAACTTGTCCCTGCCCTATGTCTGCTTTCTTCGGGTGCTCCCTGTACTGTCTCAATTCCAGCAAGAAACCTGTTCTCCAAAGGAAGACGGATTGCTGAAACTCTAAGCTCTTCAGCACAGTCAACAACCTGCTGTTTTTCCCTATCAGACTCTGACAGCGTGTATGCGTGCTATCTTTAACAGTACATGCTTATTTTAGTCATTGTAGACAATTGTATCTCACTCCTGGCATGTACGATCGCAGCCTACTGCTGTAATTTTCCTTTCCCTCATCTCTTAATATTTCACCACTAGGTGGCAGCATTCACACACAGCTTATATCCACTTCCCGCAGGTCTAGCCCTATATACTAACTGAGGTAATAGCATTTTCCCCAGTCCTGTTGTCTGTATATCCATTTCCTCCTTTTCTGTTTCACTCTAGTTCCCCGGAATTTCTTTCTCCTTCCAGCATAATTCCCCTCTAGCTCACTATGCCCTAGTGCTAAGACAATCCAGTCCCCTCCCTACTAAATTTCGGGCAACTATTACTTCAATAAATAAATAAAAACTAAGGCTAATAAAATAGAAAACTGAGCAGGAAACGTCTTGAAATCTCTTACTAAGAAGTTTTCTGCAGCTTCGCTCCATTGTTAGATTCCAGACCACTGACTGGTTTTCTTTTGGATTTTCCCTCCTCCTCCTCAGCTCTGTCTGCTCCGTTCGCCCTCCAGACTCACTCCGCTTTCCTAGCCTGCCCCCAGTTTCCACCCACCCCCAATACATCTACACTTATACACCCCAAAACCACTCCCAGTTGACCAATTATACCTCTTCCTTAATCACATCTCTCCCCACCTATCTTTGCATCTCTCCTATTATCCACCATTTTTCCAATTTAATCCCTACCCCTTCCTTCTCCACCCAAACCACCACTACTCATCTCACTACTCCTTCCTATTAGATTCCAATTTCATCTTTCAAACCCTAACCATAAATACATCTTCCCATAAACTTTCAGGACTTCCACTGCACAATCATGCACCTCAAGCCTACACACATTCTTTCCCTAATACTTCTTCCACTCCTCCTCTCCTACCTCTACCTGACTCATCTCACTCCCCCTATCCACATTACCTCGTCTTACCATAAGCTTTAATCATCCCCATAAATCTCATCTATTCCTATACCTACAATTTCAATAAAATTCTTCTTTTTTCAAAGCGACTCATTCCTGTTAACAGAACTCTACCCCCTTTCCAATCACTCCCAACCTTAATTCCCACCTTGACCTAAAATCAATTACTAAGCACTCTAAACACCTTTTCTTCCACCTACTTCAACTTATCTCTATACTTCTTTCTGGTGATATCCATCCAAACCCTGGATCATCTTCTACTCAGCCTACCTGCCCATCCCTATCACCCAATTCCCCCCTGCATAAATCTATTCATTTTCCAACACTAAATGGCCAAAGCTTATGCAACACAATTCCCAGCTTCCATGCCTGGCTCCTCCACAATCATCCTGACATTCTCTCTATCTCTGAAACATGGCTAAAACCCCATATAACTGACCCTGAAATTACTCCTCCCAACTACAGTATTGTAAGAAATGACAGAACCCATAAGAAAGGTGATGGAGTAGCTCTCCTCTTTCTCCTTATCTAGGACACCCTATACTAAGACCATACCCCATTTTGATACTGCCGAGCTAACTCTAGCCTTCCTAAAACTAAAACACAAAAACATTTGTATTGTTGCACTATATATTTCCCCCGGCAACAACATCCCTATTCTTGAGAAAATCCTCTCCTAGTTTTCAAACAACATACAAAATGAAACTATAATCCTGGGTGACGTTAATATTAATTGGACTACCACTCAATCACCCACAACCTCCCAAAATCTAAACCTATATAACTTCACCCAGCTAATTAACTCACCTACTAGACTCTCTAAGGACAGCTCCTCCGGCAGCACTCTAGACTGGATACTAGTTTCTCACCCCCCCACTACCTCTGACAGCAGTACCCTTCCAGACTCTCTTAGTGATCATCTTCCCACATTCACCTATCGCTTTCCCTCCCCTCTACATATAAATCACAACTATATATCCACTCACTCCATGAAAAACTTCAGTCCTCAAACCTTCTCCAACTCTCTAAAACACAAACTGAAACTCTCTAAAATCCCTACCCCTGTATAATGCTGTTACTTACTTTAATACTACATTCATCAACCTGTTAAATAACTTTGCTCCCCCTACAACTAAAACAGTTAAACACAATAAAACCCTCCTTGGATAACCAGACCATAACGCTCATGCACCTCCAGAACAAAGAATGGAAACTTTACCAGAAATACAAAACCTCCTCCTCCATGAATGATTATAAGCAACTCCGTAATAAAGTCAAACACATAGCCTTTGACTGGAAATCTTACTTCTTACTTCAAAATAATTACTATACTAACCCGAAAAAGTTTTGGAATAGTATCTCGACCCTCGTCCATCCTGGTGAAAAAGAAAACCCATGCCCAGATCCTTAACACCTCTGATCTCTCCTTAGCTACCCAATTTAACTCCTCCTTCATAGAGTCAATAGTCACACTAACCACATCTTTCTCAACAAACATACCTTCCCCTGCATTCTCCTACCTCCCCCAACACACCCTCCACTACCACCAATACCTCTCAACCCCCCACCTTTACTCTCTAACCCATCCCTATCTTTACCATAAAAAAACTCCTATAAAAATTGAAACCATGTTCAAATGCCCCAGATACCTCCTATCTAATTTCCTCAACCTTGCTGCCAATGGCTTAGCCCTCCCCATGTCCATCTTAATCAACTGATCCATTCAAGAATCCTATGCACCACTACTCTGGAAAAAAGCCTTCTTCATTCCCCTTCACAAAGGGGGAAACAATATCAACATCTCTAATTTCCGTCCCATTGCCATCCTCTTCTCCTATCTCTAAAATTCTAGAAAAGTGTATTCATCTACAACTACCTACCTACCTCCTAGATAACCTCCTCCTAACCCTGATACAACATGGATTTAGACCTGGACACAGCACCACCACGGTTTTCTTCTCTTTACTTGAAACTGTCAATTCTGCACGCGACGCCTGTAATCTTGTATCTACCCTCCTGCTAGACTTACCCAAGGCTTTCGATACTATCTCGCATACCCTTCCTCTTGTCTAAACTCTCTCATCTTAACCTATCCACCTTCTCTACCAACTGCTTCACCAGTTGCCTCTCTGACAGGTACCAAGCTGTCAAGTGGAAAAACCATATACCCTCTTTCCTAAATACTCCAACAAGGTGTGCCACAGGGTTCTATATTATTCCCTCTATTCAACATACTCATAAATTACTTCCACTAGTTTATTCCTAATGCTAAGCTTGTCCAATATGTCCACAAGTCTACAATAATCTGCTCCGATGAATCCATTCCCAAACTTCTGACACTAACTCAAGAAGCCTTCTCCTCTACCGAGTGCTGGATGTTAAATAATCACCTAGCACTTAATGCCTTCAAAACTAAAATTATGATATTCACCCCCACAAAATGTACCACTATTGACAAGAACTCCTTCCTCATAACTAGTCAAAACAATACATCAATTGAAATCGTACCCCACAACACAGAGCTACTCGGCGTCCTTACTGATGATCAATTAAAATTCAATATTCATCTTCAAATAAACAAAGAAAACACACCAAAAACTAGGTATGCTTTATCATCAAAACCACTATCTCACCCCCTCTACTAGACATATACTGTCTACACCACCTTCCTTCTTCCCTCCCTCTTCTGCAGTGCTCCCCCCCCTTACTAACCTTCAATCTGGTCTAAAGACAAAACTAGCTTCTTGCTATAACAAAATTGCAAAGTTTGCCTCTGGAAACAGATCCTCCACCAACCACTGTAATGCCCCCCGCATACTAAATTGGCTTGAATTGCCCAATTACCTCTTTTACATCCAACTTACTTATGCACATAAACTCATCTTTAAACCCTTTATTTGCCCCTCCCTCGCTTCCACTCTCAAAATGCACCAACCAGACAGATTACTCAGGCGCCACAATCAGAACCTGCTTGAATTATACAAACCTGTAAGCACCTCAGGTAAACATCTGCTATCCTTCTCTCTAGCAAGGCACTGGAATTCCCTTCCACCACAAATCTGTACCACCAATGACCACTCTTCCTTCAAGACACTACTCCATTCTCACCTCTTATCGCACTGGGAATGCTCATGCTCCCACCCCTCCTGATTTCTCTTCGCCTCTCCTCACGTTTCTGATCCATCTCTCCTCTATCCTCCCACACGAACACTCAGTTACTACAACCTGGATCCTCACTTACTACTTATTCCACATTCTAGCCAATTCCCTCCCAAGCTCCTCATACTTTCTACTTCTACACTGCCTCCTATCACCCTGAACTTCCCCTCTTTTCTCTTGCTGACGCATGCTATACCATTATAAGTCTGAAAAAAAGGTTTATATTTTTTTTGTAATACGATTTTTATTTCTTGGATACTATTATGTTTTAAAAAGTACAGTTTTGTACCTACCATAAATGTAGATGTCCGATAGGTATGCATCTGCAGTCATCACATATGGGTTGTCCTGCCTCAGGCAGCCCTTCGGTCGGCCGGATTCCAAAGTCTGGGTCCGGCGTCGGCTGTTGCCCCTTCCCCGACGTCAGAGCGCCTGGGGTATAAAAGCGTCAGCCGACGCCATCTTCCTCAGTTTTTCTTGCCCCAGATGCCAGGTGCCCTCTAAAGAAGGCTAAATTTGGAGAAATGCAATAAATTCCAAACATGCACAAAATATATACATATATAAAAACAAATACACCTTAATAGATAACCCCAGCTAGCTATGAGAGGGGAATGTACCCAAGAAATACCACAGAGGGGAAGGAGGGAGGGTAAACCTGACTGCAGATGCATACCTATCGGACATCTACATTTATGGTAGGTACAAAACTGTACTATGTCCTTCAAGGATGCATCTGCAGTCATCACATATGGGTAGAATACCATAGCCAATCTGGGGGTGGCGGATCTATGTAAAGGATGGTGTAGCTAAAATGCCCTGCAGGACTGCCGTAGCAAAGCCTGCTATGGATCTGGAATATAAAGGTAAGTTGTAGTGCTTGGAAAATGTATGCACGGAGCTCCATGTAGCAGCTTCTAAAATGTCCTTGGTAGCCACCCCTCTTAAGAAGGCTGTGGAGGTGGCTGTGGCTCTGGTCGAATGAGGTCTAATGTTAGCTGGCACAGTTTTTCCATGAAAGGAGTAACAGAAATGAATGCAATTCCCTATCCATTTTGAAATTGTCTGTTTTGAAATTGCTTTTCCTTGTGCACCAGCAGCATATGCTACAAACTGGTCAGTTTTTCTGTAATTTTTTGTTCTGTCCAAGTTGTAGCGCAACTGCCTGTGTATGTCCAGGGTGTGCAGAAGCTTTTCCCCTTTGTTTTGTGGATTTGGAAAGAAGGTAGGTAGGTGAATAGCTTGGTTTAATGAGACCCTAGATACTACCTTTGGCATAAAAGAAGGATTGGTTCTCAATGAGACTCTGTCTTGATGAAAAATAAGAAATGGTTGTACTGCCATGAGGGCCTGTAACTCAGATACTCTTCTTGCTGAGGTTATGGCCAGAAGGAAGGCAGTCTTCCAAGAGAGGAACTGTAGTTCTGCAGATGCTGCTGGTTCAAAGGGAGGCAGTGTTAGTTTTTCCAACACGAAGTTAAGGTCCCAAGTAGGCACTGGTGGTTTCCTTGGAGGACTGATGTTTTTAATTCCCCTTAAAAACTGTCTTAGCAGAGGATGAGAGAAGACAGGTGGATCAGTATTGCACTCTGCTGAAATTGCTGAAGCATGAATTTTAATGGAAGAGTAAGACAGGCCATTGTGGAGCATTTCTGCCAAATATTCCAGGATATGTGCCATGTTCATAACTGTTGCATCCAGGCCCTTTGAGATGTTCCAGGTGTGATATCTTTTCCATTTTGCTGAGTATGCCTTTCTTGTGGAAGGCCTGCGAGCTTCCATGATGATATCTTTCACTCTCTTGGATAGCTTATCCTGGTGATGAGTCAAGGTATTTTTCAGGCAGCTAGTTGTAATGTTTTCAGGTTGGAATGCAGAGTTTTGTAATTGTGCTGTGTCAGGAGAAGCGGCCATTGTGGCAGAAGCCATGGTTTTGTCTGTGACATGCTCTTTAACAATGGGTACCAGTGCTGCCTTGGCCCGTCCGGAGCTATCAGAATCACTCTTGGCTGCTCTGCCCTGATCTTCAGTAAGACCCTGGTCATTAATGGAAGAGGTGGGAATGCATACACTGTTAGAGTTCTCCAGCTGAAAGAGAGGGCATCCACTTTCCAAGCTTGTGGGTGGTATGTCCTTGAGCAGAATTTCTCCAACTGATGATTGTGTGGGGAGGCAAAGAGGTCTATGTACGGTCTCCCCCATGATTGTGTTATCTGATGGAAGATGTCTGGGTGGAGCATCCATTCGTGTGCATCCATGATGTTCCTGCTTAAGCTGTCCGCCAGTATATTGTCCTTTCCTGGTACAAACTGGGATTGCAGCTGTATATTGAAAGTCAAGGAAAGTTTCCATAGATTCATTGCCAGTCTGCAAAGAGGGTAGGAATGGGTGCCTCCTTGCTTGTTTATGTACCACATAACTGTAGTGTTGTCTGTCCTTATTAGTAGGTGGCCTTGATGTAGAAATAACTTGAAGGCCTCGATTGCATGTATCACTGCCAGCATTTCCTTTTGGTTTATGTGCATGCGTAGCTCTTTTTGTGACCATAGCCCTTGAATGCATCTTCCTTCCATGTGCGCTCCCCATCCGTGGTCTGAAGCATCCGTTGTAATAGTATGGCTGGCTATTGGTTTGCTGAAGGGCAAACCCCTGTTTGACTGGCTTGCTTGGGCCCACCACAGAAATTCCCTTTGAAGGCATGGGATGAGTGGTATCAAAGTTTCCAAGCTGTGACTGTGCTGAGTCCATAAACTCCTTAGGTACCATTGGAGTTTCCTCATATGTAGCCTTGCTTGAGGAATCAGAAGAATGCAAGAAGCCATGTAACCCAGGGCCTGCAGGATTTTTCTTGCAGTCAGCTGAGTTTGTCTTGACAGGTTTGTGAAGTAATCTGGTAGTTGGGTTTTGTTTTTCTTCTGTGAGGAAAGCCATTTGGGTGGTTGTGTCTAGATCCGCACCCAGAAAGGTTATTCTTTGGGATGGTACAAGTCTTGACTTGTGAATGTTGACTGTATATCCCAAGGCCTGAAGAAGATAGATGGCATAATTCAAGTGTTTTACCAAAGTTTGTCGGCTGTCCGCTTGTAAAAGGCAGTCGTCCAGATACGAGTATATTTGCATCCCCTGAAGTCTGCAGTGTGCAATTACTAATGCCAGGCATTTCGTGAATACTCTGGGCGCAGTAGATAAGCCAAAGGGCAATGCTGAGAATTGATAATGCTCTGAACCTGCAAGAAATCCGAGGTGTCTTCTGCAGCTTTGACTGATAGGGACATGCAGGTATGCCTCCTTGAGGTCCAGAGTTACCAGCCAAGACCCCTTGCCCAGCATGGGAAGGAGTTGCTGTAGAGTCAGCATTTTGAATTTTGGCACAATGAGATAAGTATTTAGTGCGGACAAGTCGAGAATAGGCCTCCATTGCTTTTCTTTTCTTGGAACAAGGAAGAGTCTGGAATAAAATCCTTGGCCTTGTTCTGCAAGAGGAACCTTTTCTATTGCTTTCATTCTCATTAAGTTGGAGATTTGTTTCAAAGCCTCTGCCCTTTGATTTGGTGGCAGGTCTGGCATGCCTTTTCTTTTCGGTAATGTGTGGAAATGGAACCTGTATCCTTTGTCTATTATTTGTAGTGTCCATTTGTCCCTTGTAATAATGTGCCAATTTTCTGAAAATAAGGAAAGCTTTCCGCCCAAAGGTGCTTTCAATTGAGCCCTGGTTGGCGGTGTCAAGGTAAAGTCATTGAGTCTGTCCTTGTGCAGCAGTTGTATGCCCTGCACTACCTCTCTGGTTGGGAGGCTGCCATTGACGTCCTCTGTAGGAGCCTCTAGTTTGCCCTCTACCTCTGGCACGCCTGTTCTTGCCTCTCTGAAATCTGTCTGTGTCTGGAAAGGACCAGTTCTTGGAAGGCCAATTTCTGCTGAATCTTGGTGGTTGGACTTGCATAAAATCTTTGACTGTTTGTACAGATTTTGCCTTTTCTTCAAATTTCTTAAAGACCTCCTGAGCAGTGGAGCCAAATAACTTTTGCTTTTCCAGTGGAGCATCCAGAAGTTTTGCTTTAACATGGTCTGGCAGAGATTGTTCCTTCAGCCAAGCATGCCTACGTATGACTGCACCTGTCATAGCTGACCTACATGAAGCTTCCAATGCATCCTAACCACACTGCAAGAAATGGTTGCTAACCTGTTGAGAGTTATGTACCAGATCCTAAAGCGATTTGCGATCTAGAGGCTCAGGAGAAGACGGCTTTTTATGCAATTCATCTAACAAATATTCTTGGTACTGTATCATATGAAATTGACAGTTTAAAGCCCTCATAGAAAGGGTAGCAGAAGTATACACTTTTTTACCCCATTGCTTTGAAGCCCTGGACTCCCTATCAGAGGGGAGTGTTTTTTTTTTGTAGTGACAGCTGTAACCCCTTTAGGGCCCTGGGAAATAGTTTCTGGATCAGCAGAGTGGGTCTTGTAAAGGAAAAGATGCGATTCCAGGACCCTGTAGTACCTATCGGGTTTGGCAGCAGCCGGAGGGAGAGTGTCAGGGGTTGTGCTAGATTCAGAGTACACATCATCGATGACATTCAAAACAGGGGGAATAGCCAAAGGTCTATGCTGAGGCAAATGCAAGAAGGTCCTTAATCTCTTCCTGGAATCAGAGAATTCCTGGCCCTGCCATTGGAAATGCTCCCTCATAGTGTGCAAAGTTTCCCCAAAAGACAGTTCTTCAGGAGGGGAGGCCAAAGGGATAGATTCCTCTGCATCTGAATCCTCGTAGGCCGAAAAAGCCTCCTCCTGGTAGTCCGAGAGGGCAGAGCCATCAGAGGCCTCATCTGAGGAGAGGGGATCAGAGGGCTCAACCCTGGGCCTTTTTGCTGTAGAAGGTTGAGAGCCCCTGTCTGGATGAGGATGAGAGCCTCTAATTAATGAAATAAGGTCCTCTGCTAGACTAGAGAACCTGTAGTGGGTCCCTGAGGGATAACCTTGGGAGGCATAGATTTTGAGTGTTTAGCAGCTTTAGCCCTAGAAAATGCCTTAATAGACATGGATGCAGGAGGCCTGGCTGCACCACGTGCTGGTGTAGTTTTGTCTAAGGGAATGGTGCCGGAAGGTTCCTGGACACCAGATTCCAAAGGAGATTCAACAACCGAGGCAGTAGAGGCCTCCGGGGCCGAGGTTGTCGGTTGCACGGTTTCGGTGGACGGTAGTACCAAGGACTCTGTTTCAGCCGAAACCGAGACACTCGCGGTAGGCCTGGCCGTGGTTTCAGCCGAAACCGCGGGTGTCGGTCCTTGTCCTTGCGTTTGTTCATTAAATGTGAAGTCGGAGTCTCCGATGACATTTTGTAAGCAAAACTAGCCCCAAAAAATTCCTCTGCAAACTCCGACCGACGTCTTAGTTGAAGGAAGCACAGGTGGAACAGGTCGAGACGTCGTGGTCTGGGCCTAGGCAAGGTAGGCAGTAAGAGTGGAAATCTTTATGAGGTATTTGTTTCCCACAAGTTAAACAATTATTAATTTTATCTGACATCGGCTGAGGCAAGAAAGAGTCCCCAACGGGGTACTTAGCTTTTGAAGTCTTCAGTTTAGCTGAATTACAGGAGCTGGCCGACCGGCACTTGCGAATTGCTTCTGCTTCGGGCACCACGCGGCAAGAAAGACTGAGGAAGATGGTGTCGGCTGACGCTTTTATACCCCAGGCGCTCTGACGTCGCGGAAGGGGCGACATCAGCCGACGCCGAACCCAAACTTTGGAATCCGGCCGACCGAAGGGCTGCTTGAGGCAGGACAACCCATATGTGATGACTGCAGATGCATCCTTGAAGGACATCTATGTAATATCTTTTGTTGTTACAACGTCTAATTTTTAACCTTGTTGGAGCTTTTCTCCCAAGGAGTCCATTGAAAATGTGCTCTTTTGGCTCAGTGGACTATCCTGGCAAACAAACTGTAAATAAATCAATAAATAAATAAAATAAATATCTTGGTAACCTCCTGAATTAACTTTCCCCTTTCATCAAATCCTCTAAGGGCTTCTGCAGAGGTAGGACCAAATAACACTTCTCTGTCCAGAGAGACATTTCAAATATCATTTTTATATCATCTGGAAGATTCTGAATTGCAAAGCAAGCAAATGTTCTCAAAACAGAGGCAGTAGCCCAGGAAACAACACATATGAAATAATGTTTGATTATCAGAGACACAGTAGATGCTACAGAACAAAGAAAAGTTTTAGTACCTGTAAGAAGAAGATCAGCAATTACATTTCTTAAATTATCCTAGGAAGCCAGTAAAAACTTAAACGTGTGGCTAACAATCCTGCTATTCTGAAGGCCAATACAGAAAAAATAAACTACTTTTCACCAAACTTATTCAAAACCCTTCACAGTTTGTCAGGAGTTCACGCTGACAGCTGAAAGTCATTTGCAGAAGATGAAACTGACAAGGAAATTACTGCAGGATTTGCTCTACAGTTAGAAAAAAAATCATGGGACTGGGGTACTTTACATAAATGATCATACTTTTTTTAGGGACAGATGTAGGAATGTTAATAAGACTGTTAAAAAGGCATCTTCAAAGGTTGGCAAAATGTGAAAGGTACAGGTGTATGAATAACATATAGATATATTTTCTATATATAGGTACAGGTATATAAAGGTATGTATATGAGGTGCAGGTAGAGGAAAATCCACCTGTAATAAATATCTTTGCTGAGATTCAGATATATATTTTGTTCACATTAAAACAACGTCCCTCATATACTGGCAATGGTATTAAAAAAGGCCATTCTAGAGGATGGGAATCTCAGGTCATGCCCTCTTCAGAATCAAAATCTTCACCTGTAGTGAGGGAATATAGGAAACATAGTCCCAGTCCAAATCCTGTTCCTCAGACTGGGAATCAGAATCTGATAAGGAAGAAACAGTTTTCCTCACTCAAAGACTGAAATGTTCTCAACAATACTATTGCCAAATCCAGCCAGCTACCTGTTCTAGAATAGGAAAAATGTCTACACTTGTGCCTTCTTCTAGGAGAAGCCCCCCCGAGGAAAATAGCCTAGCCCATACACCAGAAAAAAAGGCTCCTCAATGTAGCTTAGCAAAAAAACATTGCTTACCCAGTACCTTCCCCAAAGCCTGGAAGGACAGTTCTCCCCTTAAGGACAAAGCCAAATGTACAGCCGCAGAGGATAAGCTTGACTCCAACTCCATAGTGGCATCCCTAGGAGCAAAAGTAGAGGGGCCAGAAAGAAACCTGAAATGTCTGAGGAACAGCTGATGGCCACAGCTATATCATTCATCCGCAGCTGAGCCAAGAAGGAAGCTAAAGTCTCCTGGACAAGTTTTTTCTTCTTGTGGACTGGGTAAGTAGAGAGTTTTAGCGGGACTCTGGTCCATGCCATAGCTGAAAACAGAGTCTCTCAAGCAGAAAATGGAGCCAAGAAGAGTTGGTGAAACTTCTTTACTAAAATGGAAATTACTGAGGAAAATATTTTTAGTCATAAACATCAAACAAAATTGCAACAACAAATCCACAGGTGGTGTGACCAATAAGGCTCAGAATCCTAATATAAAGCACATTTATTCAACGAATATAAAAAGATGGTTCAACTGGCATCTGAGCTCACTCTCAATTTTCTTTTCCCAGTAACCTCCCTTCACATCCTTCATAATTCTTTCTAAAATACCAATTTTAAAATTAAAATTTTTTCTTTGACAAGTCCCATTACTATGTCTACATAGTGCATTATTATTGTCACCATTCTTAACTGCATATAAATGCTCATAGATGTGTTTCTGTAAACTTCTAGTTGTTTTCCCCACATAAATAAAAGTTATAGGTTTTACACACTGCAATATACACAACACCATGTATACTGCAATTCCCTGAACTCAGAAAAACTATGTGGGGGGCTCCAACAACAATACTACTGTCCTGATTAATGTATTTGCAGTAGTTACACACACTACACTTTTTAGTCACCCTGAAGTGCTGTTGTCAGCATGCCTTTTAATCGGATGCTCTAGTAAGTTTTTTAAATTACCTGACAAATTTTGGTTCCCCCCCCAAATTGTTCAAAAAATTCTGTGTTGCCTCTAAAAATGGTCCAATTTCGTGTTAAAATCTCTTTCAAGACATCACTTTTACCATGAAAATGAATGAACAAAGAATGGGGAAAATGTTCAGGTGTTTGGTACTTGTGCCCAACTATTCCTTCACTACACCTCAAGAGGGGAATATATTTTACTCCCCACTCATTCAAGATGTTTTCTCCCATTTCTAAAAGAACATTCTTCAGGTACCTCTCTCTAAAAAAACATACTGACTAAATTAGCAAGTTGCAAGTTTGAATGTGCTTAGTCAGAGCACATTCTGGCAGCTTTTACCATTTCGCCATTTACAATATTTCTTTTAATGTGGGGCGGATGCTGACTAGTATAATCAAGATACCTACTTGAGAAGGTAGGTTTCCTATAAAATTTAGAGCCAAACATACCCTCTGTCTTAATTTTAAAGATGGTTACATCTAAATAATCTACCAAGTCTTTCAAATTCATCTCCAAAAAACATATAATTGTTCTTAAGAATAATCTCCATACCTTCTACCATAAAGTTAGCTAAACTAGGTTTAAGGTCCTTAGTTCTACCAAGGCATCCCTAAACAACTCTAATCCTTCGTCATGCGATACTGATGAAAAACACACTAAATCATTGTAAAACTCTTGCTTAATTTTTAGTAAGGAAATCCCACGAGTCTTTTAACACATAATCCATAGGTTTCAAATTTTGTTGAATCACTCTTTCAATAAACATTGCTAAGGGGGTGAGTAATGCTGTTCTTAGCTGCTACTATTACCCTGTAAAGGGGGGGGGGGTTATATACATTTTTGTGGGTTTTTGGAATACCAAACACCATAAGGATGATTGGATGGTCATTTAAGAGGTATTTATAAGTCACTTCATTAATTACCCCTTGGTACAGTCTCTTCCAGAAAGAGTTGCACTTTCCTCTGTGCTATAGAAACCTAATTCAAAGAAACTGTTTCATACCCCTCAGTACCATACAAGATGTTTAACATATCTTGTTCATAGTCAACCTTGTTCACAATCACCCCCCCCACCCACCCTTTGTCCGGTTTCATAACCTGAACAGCATAATTCTGTCTCACTTCATAAAAAGGAGAACGGCCTCCTCTCTACTAATGTTGTAAAACTTTTTATTAGAATGTTGGAATTGTTGATAAATGTCAGTAGTACAGATTTCCTCATAATTTGAAATTACAGGGTGAAGGGGTGGGTTAAAAACACTTTTCCTTCCTACATTACTATTTTGAACACTGAAGTTACTGTCCTTAAAAAATAATTGCAAGTTCAGTTTCCTAACATATAATTTCAACTCAGTAAGTGTGTCAGCTAAATCATAATTTCTC